>NC_064852.1:35516906-35816906 GCF_024139225.1 Suncus etruscus
AGAAAATTTTATAAAATATTGTTATTGTGAAAACACACAAAGTTATGTGTGGGTATACAAAGCTATTTAAGTTCATCAAACTTTTCCTTATACCTAATTTGCCAAATGTGACACTAAGAGCAGAAACACAAACTTACTCATGAAGACAAAAACGCCAGGATAAGAAACCCTGAATCTCTTAGGTCACGGGAATTCTCTTTATTCTCCAATACTTACTGTGCCTATGAAAAAAAAAAGTGGGTTAACACCAAACCCTGCCACTCCAGAACTCCTATTTTTTGTTTTGTTTTGTCTGTTTTTAATATTATTTTCCTTCTCTTTTTTCTTCCACTTTTTTCTTTCTTTTTCACTCGTGTGGATATTATTTGGTGATTTTATTTTTCTGGGTGCATTTTTCTTTTCTTTCTCTATTTTTTTGGTAGTTGCTACCAATTTTTTTCTTCTCTTTTCTTTATCCCTTTTATCTCCAAAGAATCACATAATTTGAATCATTCAGACTCATAAATTGGGGGTGTGGGAACAATGATACCAGGACCAGTCATATGAACATGTAGTAAAAATAAAAAATGATCAGACTTGAACACCAAACTCAAAGTCAATGACAACAGACTAGATACCCAATCTACAACAAGCTGTAAAGTGAGAGACCATTTACACTAGTATTCTGGGGGGGTAAAGGAGGGAGATATGGGATACATGCTGGGAACAGGGGTGGAGGGAGGACAATACTGGTGGTGGGAATGCCCTTCATTCATTGTCATTATGTACCATAAATAATTCTGTGAAAGACTTGTAATACACTTCGATCACAATAAAAATTTATTTAAAAAAAAAAGCCAGGCTAACAGGAAAAAAGAACAAAAGTGTGTATCTCCCCTATTTGATATTTATTTTTTATTCAAAATTGAATGTTTTATTTCTATAATTTTTCTGATATTTAAATGAATTGACTGATTATTTTAATGTATTAAATATATTTGATCAGTTTAATATACTATGTTAGTTGCATTCCGTGTCTATTTAATTGATTTATTTGTTCTCTAATATAGTTTTAGTCTTTTGGATATTTCAAATTTATCTTTTATGCCACATCATGCCTTTAGATGCAAAATTTCACAACTATTTATAAAAAAGATAAATTGCATATAAAGGTAAGATATGAAATATATTTATTGAACTAAATAATACTCACTGTGTAAAAGGGATTGTCAGTAAATGCAAAGAAATTAAATTTATGAGGATAATTTTGAAAATATATATGAGAAAGTGTAATATAAGAAAGCATAACAATATGCGGGTTAAGACATGGGTCAAATAAAAGAAGATGCTATATGGACTTATTATTTATAATGTATTCATCTATTTTTGTTTCAAACCATCAGGTAATTTAAATATGATGCTTTCTATAATATATCTAAGGCTAAAGGTCTAGGTTTGTAACTTTTAATCCCTAAAGAACAGTCTCCATGACCTTGCTACAGAAATGATTGTATAAACAAATGATACAATCACAATTTCCTTCTGCAAATATTGACTGATGAAACTGTAAAGTATTGGATTAACAAGATCCACATATTTTAGGAGGATGAAATGTAGACAGTAATGTAAAAGTAAGGTGAGTTTTTGAGCCAGAATAATTATTTTCCACCAAGTATTGACATATTTGAAATCTGATTATATAACTTGATCAGAATTTATATTGGTTTATTAAATAATTGTAAATGTTTTTAAATTGCTTTGGGTACAAACCCTGCTGTGTTTAGAACTTTATCCTGGCTCTTTGCTTAGGGTTAAATCCTTGCAGGGTTCATGGAACCATATTAGGCACTGGAAATTGAACCCTGGTCAGAAACTTGGAAATCACGCATCCTTCCCATTGTACTATTTCTCCAACCCATAATTGCATATGTCAATAATATGAAGAGATTAAAAGCCAAAAAGAAGAATTAGGTTCAATCCAAATAATGCTCATCCTGAGATAGCATGTATGCTTCTACAATTTATGTGCAGAGGTTTTTAGTACTCATAGAAAAACTCTAATCCTTCTTGTGCTCTCTACCAGCAGTGTCATTAAAACTGACCTCTACTTAAGATGTTATGAGGAAGTAATATTGATACAAGCATGAAAATACTTGATAGTGGCCACTCTGTAAATATGATTCTACAAAAGTTATAGATAGAGGAAAATATTTTGGGATGGGTGCCACAATTAGTGTGCTTAGGGTTTATTCCTGGTTCTGTGCTCAAATATCAATCCTGGTGGTGCTCAAGGGACTATATAAAATGTTGGGGATTAAACCAGGACTGCTGTGTTAATAAAAAGAGTAAGTAATTATGTTTAACTTAATATTTATGATCAATAGCATGATTATGTCAACAACATGGTGGGTTTTTTTTTTTCTTGTTTGTTGTTGGGTCATGCCTGGAACTGCCCACATTTTACTACTGGTTCTGTGCTCAGAGTTCACTCCCAGTGAAGGATGATAAAGATCAAATCTGGGCAAGCAGTGTACAAGGCAAACAACCAATTCACTGTTATCTCTCAGTTTCCTGACTTTTATGTCATTATTTTTTTGGGGGGGTCACACTCAGTAATGCTCAGTGGTTATTCCTGGCTCTACGCTCAGAAATCACCCCCAGCAGGCTCGGGGGACCATATGGGATGCCGGGATTTGAACCAGCGACCTTCCACATGCAAGGCAAATGCCTTACCACCGTGCTATCTCTCCAGCCCCAGTTCCCTGATTTTTAAATTTGTACTTTTGTACTGTTATTCCAGAGACGAGGTTCAGGGCCTCATACATGTAATGTATATATTTTACAACTGAGCTACTGTAAGACTGGCCATAAACAGTGAATGTTATTGTTGAGTAAATAGTTTGTTTAATCATAATTTTCTGTCTTTCCTGTCCTGTCATTTTCATACTTCCCTTTCTATTTCCTCACCATCACTCTCTGCCTTTCTTTAAATGTAGAAGTCACTATACTAAATCTGGTGTTGAGGACCAAGGATATTAGTGACATTCTAGATGCTTATATATTTGTATTCAGTATGTGTTTTGTAATCTGCAAAATTCACTAATGTTAACCAGCACTTATGGTCCAATTTTTGTATATAGATGTCCACTAAGCCCTGAAACACAATTTGAACTTTGTGACTTTCTAGCACTAAGAAGGAACTTAAGATGTATTACCAAAATCAATATCATTTTTTGTTGGTGGTTGGGAAGACAATACCCAGCTGTATTTACATTTTACTCTCAGTAATCACTCCTGATGAGCTTGAAGGACCATAAAGAATGAGAGGGAGTTCATTCAAGTTGGGTGAATGCAAGGCAAGCACCCTTCCGACTGTACTAATATTTCAGCCTCCAAAAATAGTTTCTATACTTGTACATTTAGACATTGACCAATCATTTTACACATTATTTCTTTGATTTATAATAGATACATCACATAATTTGCAAGGCATCTTTGACACCATATGTGGATGAATTCAACATTCAGTTTTTAAATACAGAGCTTTTAATTTGATTTGAATAGTTTCTAATAGCCAAGCCAGATCTTTGCATTTCTTTGTTGTGCTATATCAAATTCTGGACAATACAAAACATGCTAATTATTTCACTTAAAATGAATGTGATGAATGTTTCTGAAAATAGGGTTAACATACATTTCTTTTGTAAAAGAGAAAAAAAAGAAAAAAAGAAAAATCCTTTCTCTGGATATTTCTATTTTTTATACTTACATGTTGATTACAATGGGGAAAAAATCTCAGTATCAAATAACTGAGGGAATTAAAAAGCAGAATTTGTGACATATTTCTTTTCTTTATACAGCATATATTCTTTTCCCTGGCACTTCTTATTCACTTTGCCAAAGACATATTCTCTTGCTGAAGTATATTCTTCTCTGACTATTCTCTTTATTGTAGTTGCTTGTTTTCAGTTTGCCACAATGAGAAGTCATCATGCTGATTGGTAGGTATTACTTTGTTCATGAATAGGGTCACTGTGCGAGGAGCAGAGGACAAAGAGAATGCATCAACAAAAGGGGGGATGCTTTCTATGTATGTTTTTGTTTTCCTCAGCTGATTACTTTCAAAGCCTTGGAGCTCACATTATAACCTTTCGTTTAGGTATGTGTTTATGGTTCTGCATTGATTGAGACACTGCAGCATTTGGTTGATTTTTCTTCCAGCTAAGAAGGTAAAGTACAGCAGTATAATAGAATAGAATTAGAATTAGGCAGAATGCAAATTCTGTATATCAGGTCCATGGCCAAACAATAGCCCTTCTCTCTGGTTGTAGTTGATAACCTAGTGAAGGAAAGCTGCCTCATGATTGGATTAAACCTGTTATTTCACAGACACAAAAGGCCAAATTTAAACATAATTGTCTCTGAAACAAAGAGAGAATTTCTGAAAATAGCTAGAGAAAATGCACATTTCACCTAAAGCAGCTAGAAAGAGGAGAGGCTCTTAAAAGAGACTGCAGAGTCTTTAAAATGTACAACTCACAATGATTTATTCTTCAATCAATGATAAATTAATGATGTGAATTTTAGTCAAACAATGTAAATAATGCATCATAAGGAAAATAAAATTACAAAGGAATAGAGCTAGATCTCATAAGAAACTAAAGAACAAATATGATATGCATACAGAGTCACTTTTCCCAAAAATATTTTTTAATTCCTAATGGCAAAGCCTTGCTTTTTTTTTTTTAATAATATTAGTTCATTTAATTTACTCTACTATTGGTCAGCTGTATACTGATTAAAAAAAGATTGTCAAGTACCTGAAAAGTTGAGGTGTCATTGTTCTAGGCTCTCTTCACAAATGTAGTCTCTGCCTTTAAAGAATGTACAACCAAGCTAGGGATTGAGTAAGAATACAAAACTAAAATCTATAATTATTCTCTCAATTTGATAGAGGCCAATGTCATGAACGATATAATATAGTGAAGATAAGTGATTTTTGAGAGCCATTATCATATATTTATAGAGAGTGAAAAATAACTTGCAAATGAGTTTTAATGTATCTATAGCAAAAATTATACATATGTATTTTAATTGGCAATGACATTGTCCTATTTTAATAAAGAAAAAATAAGAGTGCAATCAAATAGTTTATGGCTAGTAATGATGCTTGGTTATATGGCATATAATCAGAAAATTAATGTTGGGAACTTGATAGCTGCTTTTAATATATCAAGTTAAAATAGGCAGTCTATGTTGAATATGCCAACAATTTTCAATTTTGTTGAAGTAGCACAGGTTCATAAGTTTATATACACATATTCATATTCTATTAGTTATAGAGATTGCAAATCAACATTTGTACATACTACCATTTGTCTGTTGTCAGTCTTGTATCACACAATTCAGACCTCTCATTCAATTGAATTTGTAGGAAAATATATCCATATTCAATTAAGGTTCTACTCTATATGGAAGATTTTAATTACCAGCAATTTCATTTCGTTAATCCAAGAGATTATTTTTTTCTTAAAAGTATGTTGGTATTGGGCCAGAGTGATAGTATAGGAGAAACAGCACTTACCTACATGTAGCCAACATGGATTGGATTTCTGACACCTCATTTGATCCCTAAACTCTCCAGAAATGTTCCATAAGTGCAGATCTAGGAGCAAGGCTTAACCACAGCCAGGTATGATTCAAGATTTTTCCCTTGTTCCCAAAAAATGTGTGTCTGTCATATAGGTTGATCTAAAAAAATACCTAATAGTATGCATGATGGGTTATGTTCAAATGATAAAACAATAAAGAAATTAAATTGAAGTCTCATTAAAAATAAAGCACTTTTCAAAATGTCATTGAAAAAGTTTGTAATTCATGTTAAGTTTGTTTACAAATTGAAAACAACGCTCCAAATAGTGAGCTAAGAAAGATTATCACTTGCAGTATATTTATAAATAAAAAAGCTAAATCATATAAAAGTATATGAACTCATGGCAAAAGTGAAGTTGTAATGTAGCAATGAGGTGTACATCATTATTTTTGAAGACTGAATTATCTGTTCTTCTCTTTCCTGGGAATCATTTTCCAGCCTTTGAAACTTGATGCATATCTCCTAAGTAATAGTTGTTGAAAATTAGGAACTTTCTGGGGATGTTCTTCATGGGCCATATATGACACACATACTGTTGATTTACAAGTCAAAACTTTTACTGATAAATTTAGATTTTAATTTTCTTTTTTTTTTTTTTTTTTTTTTTTTTTTTTTTTTTTTTTGTGGTTTTTGGGTCACACCCGGCAGCGCTCAGGGGCCATTTCTGGCTCCAGGCTCAGAAATTGCTCCTGGCAGGCACAGGGGACCATATGGGGTGCCGGGATTTGAACCGATGACCTCCTGCATGAAAGGCAAACGCCTTACCTCCATGCTATCTCTCCGGCCCCTAGATTTTAATTTTCTAGTTATATTAAAAATACCTGTTAGTATGTGATTTCTAGAGTTTAGGCTCATTTAATAATGAGTAGTATTGTGTTCTAAATAGTTGACTAATGTTAATAGTTATTATTTTGTAATTATTTCTTCTTTTTATTTAATTTTATTTTGGGCCATACCTGGTGACGCTCAAGGGTTACTTCTGGCTATGCACTCAGAAATTGCTCCTGGCTTGAGGGACCATATGTTACGCTGGGGGATTGAACCAAGGTCCGTCCTGGGTCAGCCGTGTGCAAGGCAAATGCCCTACCACTGCGCCATCACTCTGGCCCTCTTTATAATTATTTCTTATAAAAGTCAGTTCCAACTGTTCTCTCTAGAATTCTGAAACATTTCATTTCAAATTCAAATTTGACTTTTGTTTTCTAACTGACTGAAATTATGGAACAGATTGGGGATCCACTGGATAGATTTACAATGTTTAGTTTCAAACTATCAGGGATACTCTGTTGATCCAAATACCACAATATACCTAGTACTAGAGTGGGAATCAAATGAAATCTACAGTGATAACTATTAAATATTGTAGACTTTATACAGAGACATCTTATTATATAGAGAATAAAATTTGGAACTAGAACTTGCTTTGGTTGGAGCTGCATTATCTAGTAGAGTAAGAAAGAAAAGAGACATTAACCACAGTCATAATCAAGCAGTGCTCATTTTTCCTAATACCCATTTTAACAAAGACTTCTATTTTTAGGGATAAAGTATGAAATAATGGCTCTAAAAAATTAAGGACCCTAGAGGTTGAAAATTCTAGTTATCTAAGTCAATTGACTTTGATTTAGTTTGAAAACAATGGAGCAAATGCTTCCAAGATATGATATATATGTCATATATATCATATATATAATTATCTATTGTATTCAAGAGATAAACTAGTAATGTTGAGATGAGATTAGTAATATTTAGATAAAATTAATGTTTAGATTAGTAATGTTTAAATAAAAATCCTCCAATTTTTATTTTTCTCTTATTTTTAGCTTTATTTCTATTTCTACTTTTATGTGTGTTGATCTCATTCTTCCTTGCCATTGTAATTATGTAATAAGGATGATAAATATTATTAGTTTTAAATTTATAAGAGATAATGTTATAAAAATTATTTTATAGTAATCATTGTTATTATCACCAGAAAATGCTAATTTATTATTTATATTGCTATTTATCTCTTGGGTTCAATCATGTTATCCCTGAGTAAAGGCAAGGAGTAACATGATAGGATGTGTAATTATTTTACTAGACAGAAAGACTTAGGAAACACTGAAATCTTTAGTTTTGCAAGAACTTAAAGTAGTATTTCTAAGTAACTGAAATATTGGGCCAAAAATCATACCAGATATTTATTCCATGCACAAATTTATAAAGATACCCCCTCTTTTCATTAAATAGACAATATGTTCTTGAATTTAGCTTTTAGAATATATTGTTAACATTTATTTTGAAATGTTTCACTAGTTAATATTAAGACCACTCCCAATTTGATTATTTGCTGAAAAACTTAGGAGTCAAGTCTGTCTGAAGGCACACTGGAAACAATACGCACACACACACACACACACACACACACATATATATAGACAGAATTGAATATGATCACTGGCTAAGGTTGTTATATATGTTATATGTATGTATATATATATGTATATATAACAACTTAGCCAGTAATCATATTTCAATTCTGCCAATATTTTTTTTCTTTCAGCATGTTCACAAGAGATAGAGCATGATACGTATTCCTTTATCTACAATGTAACTGCTGCATTGCAGAAGGGTATTATTTTACATTGATCTCATTCTTCTGATTATTCTATAGATTATAATATAGTAAAATCTAGCAGGTAAAGCAACTAGCACAATTTCTAATAGGCTGTAAAGTTTACTAGATTGCTACAACTACTTTCCTGTTATTGAACTAAAAATTCTAAAAGCAGCTTATGCCCAAGCTCTTTTATATCTTGATATAAGTAGAATTCTTATAGATTTTTTCTTATAGAATTTTGAATTCTTTTTTTTCCCCCCTTTTTCTTTTGTTTTTGTTTTTGTATTTGGGTCACACCTGGCAAATGCCTTACCTCCATGCTATCTCTTCAGCCCCAGAATTTTGAATTCTTTCCATTAAATTTTGATCCATTTCTTTTTATCTTATGGTAAAAACATTTTATAATGTGTCCGTTTGCCATTTAATTTAAACCAAATACTTAAAAGTAAATGAGACACCAAGAATGCTTTAGTGGTGGAAATATATTTACAAATATGCTAATTATCAATGTATATTTACTAGCTCCCATCTTCATATAATATAATGATACTGAAGCCAGAGAGAGAGTACAGCTTGGAGAGTGTTTGCTTTACATGTAATTCCCAGCACCCTATATTGTCCCCTGAGTCCTCCAGGAAGGTCCCTAAACACAGAGCCAGGAAGAAGCTCTTAGCACTGCCATATGTGGTCCCAAAATAAAACAAATAACCAAAAGATAAATAAAATGTTCTCTATATTTCTTTATTCCACTGGAATATTTATTCTTTTTTCTTTACTTTTAAATTCTATGTGAATTAATTTTATTGTCTTTTATGAGAAAGCCTAAGATCCAGTTTCAATAAAATTTAAACTAGTTAAACATGTTTCTTACTTTAATTGTCACAATTATTTCTATTTTAGCATTTGAAATGCACTTACTCCAGACGACAAAGAAAAATTACTTTAAAAAATTAGAAAAGTTTAGAAAAACAAATATTGAAAGCTCAATGAGAAGGTAATCTTATTGCTGATTTCTATTTATATATAACTCTAAATATGATGATGATTTTCTAGCAATATTTTTAGTTAGACTAGAACATTAGAACTTTCTTCCATCATAATAAGAAGCAGTACTATTTTAGGATAATGCATCTGGAAAGAAACTAAAGAGGGTTTAAACTGCCTTACATGTTTGGTTATTTACATTAATGCTTTAATATAAAAACTGGGTATATAAAAACAGCCTTGCATGCGGCTGACCCAGGACGGACCTTTTGGTTTGATTCCCGGTGTCCCATATGGTCTCCCAAGCCAGGAGCGATTTCTGAGCCCATAGTCAGGCATAGCTTACCTCTGAACGTCAGTGGGTGTGGCCTCCAAACCAAAGAATGAATATTAAAAATAAATAAATAAATAATGGGTATTTTATAACAAAAATGCAAATAAAATTAAAAAATTAAAACCAGTACTTCATGGAAAGTACTTTTAAAAGATAGTTAACTCAATTATATAAAAATTATCGCTAATACATACTGGATACACTTAGAATATTGAGTTTATAAGAATTTGTATTGGGGCCATATTTTGAGAGGCTGGAGCGATAGCACGGCGGTAAGGGTCTTTGCTTTGCCCGCGGCCAATACAGGACAGACCTTGGCTCAATCCCAGGAGTCCCACCTTGGCTCAATCCCAGGAGTCCCATAAAGTCCCCGGTGCCAGGATCAATTTCTGAAGGCATAGCCAGGTGTATTCCCTGAGAGTCACAGGGTGTGGCTCAAAAAGAAAATAAAAAAGAATTTGTACTGTTTTGACAGTACTTATTAGGATGTCCCATTTTTGTTTTACTTATTGATGATATTTATGCCATGGATCTGAAACAATATTACCTTATCTCCCATTCTTAATTCAAAATCTTAGAGAACCTATAACATATTTTTATGACTAAATGTTTTATAAATGGTTAATGAATATTATTATAGCTTCTAGTTCATTATGCTGTGTATTTTACAACTTTCTGTACATTGGGTTCTCAGTAAATATTAATGTTAAATGTTTGTATTGAGTGCATGAACAAAACTTTTAGTCTAACAAATACATCTAGTTTTATATATTTAAAAATATCTGAAATGAGTGTCCAGTACTTAGTTTCTTCTCATAAATCCCTATGAATTTTCTTAGCAGCCAGTTTTGTAGTGATGTCATACTCTGTAAAACCACTTGGAATTAGTGCTAGTTTCTACATTCTGAATTTGCTTTGAGCAAATTTATCCAGTATGAACAGAGAAGCTACTTTTTATACATTTTATATAAATTTGGAAAATTTTCTTGTTAATACAACAGAGCTACTGTTATTAGATGTCTCTAGTACTGCTTAAGATTATACTTTTAAATGGCTTTTTCTCACAGAGGATAACCCACTGTTCAAACATTATGTTTATTATAATGCCACACTAATAGTTGCCTTTTTATATTTCTTTTCATTGCATCTTCGTTGTTACTGTTTTGCATCTGGAGGCTACTTGGTAATGGGTACATGCATATAACACAAAATATCATCAAATTCTGCTGTATAATCATAATTAAGTAAATGCAAACACTACGTTAGAAAGAACTTCTCTTGTACTATTCTGCTTTCACCTGAAATACGCAAACTGCCATTCACAAATTTGTTTACATTAAGGTCAAGACAGGAGAAACTTTATATTATTTTTAAAGGGAAAGCATAGCTAAAAAAGAGTCAGTACATGCAGTTAACACGTCATTCAGTTGGCTGCAAATTTATAAAAAATGTTAACTGTACTAAACTATCAAACATTAACTAATTTATTCAAATTCTGGCATATACACATGTATGTTTTAACTGTATATGCTTATTCATGTTGAGTTATTACCACTGGAAAGTGAGTAAAGTCACTTTCTTTTTTTTTTAAACAAATAATTTTTTTCTTTTTATTTATTTATTTATTTTTATTTTTTTGGTTTTTGGGTCACACTCGGCAGTGCTCAGGGGTTACTCCTGGCTGTCTGCTCAGAAATAGCTCCTGGCAGTCATGGGGGTCCATATGGGACACCGGGATTCGAACCAACCACCTTTGGTCCTGGATCAGCTGCTTGCAAGGCAAACGCAGCTGTGCTATCTCTCTGGACCCTAAAGTCACTTTCTTAAATGGAAATCTTTTTTTAAATTTTGATCAAAGTGGACTTTGAAATTATACTGACCTAGACAAGAAATTGTCTGACATTCTATATATCTGCAAAGAAAATAAAACAAAAATTGACTTACTTTTTTTAATAATAGAGATGTGTTCATCTTGTACTCTTCATATTGTACTCTTCATATTGATAGCAAAGTTTGAAACTAACTCAACATGTTAGATACATATTTAGATACAAACAAATAAAACTTGTAGTTTATTATCAACAAACTTCAAGTTAAATTTTTCTGATTATAAATTTAATTCCTACAGGATCCTCTTTTAATAGACACTTTATAGTATATATGTAACATGATATTATAAATCTGAAGATTTATTTTATTAACTTATATGTTATCTGTAAATAATCATCAATGGTATTTAGTGAGTAAATTATTCAAATAGACACAATGCTAAATAACTCTTGGTAATATAATATTGATTATGACCAAGTTCCTAATACAAAGAAAACAGGGCCGGAGAGATACCATGGAGGTAGGAAGTTTGCCTTGCATGCAAAAGAATGGTGATTCAAATCCCAGCATTCCATATGGTCCCCCGAGCATGCCAGGAGCAGTTTCTAAGCATAGAGCCCGGAGTAACCCCTGCACGCTGCTGGGTGTGACCCAAAAACCAAAACCAAACCAAACCAAAACAAAACCCAACCTAATATAAAGAAAACAAAATACAGTCTTGCAAGTGAACAAAATTATAGGTTATATCTATAGAGTTATTTTTATGCAAGTAACTCTAGAGTTTAAAGAAAACGGTGAATAGAAAAATGGAAAAGATGAAAGATTTGTATTTTAGACGAAAGAGAGAAGAAATTTTGAAGAACATGGATTGGTTCTTAGGAATTAAAAGAAACAATCAAAATAAGAACAAAAATGTTGTGGAATATATTGAATTACATATATTTTAGGTGATAACCTATAAATATTATATCTTATATTAATGCCTGAAATTTAGATAATAGGCTATTAAATATGTATGTAGTCAATAAGATATTTATTTGTCTATAGATAGTTATTAAGCACCATAAAGTGATATGATTATTTACTACTCAAATGCACAAGTTAGAAGTTTAAATATGGGTGAAGGGTGATGTACATTCTAAGATTGAAATTCAATCATGAACAACTTTGTAATTATGGTGTTTAAATAAAAGTTAAATAAATAAATAAATGTCTGTGGAAAGGAATAATAATGAAGTTCAGTGCTAAAGGTAATGCAATTCTATGTGAGTAATCATACAATAGTAAAAATGGGTCCTGTTATTTGTGATTTCTAGTTTTCAATGTACTTTAATAAAAAGATTACTAAAAAGTGAAATAAACTAAATAAAATAGTTAAGTCAAAATATACAAAATACCTATACAGAAAAATAATTATAGTATTTAAAGAAAAAAAATCTAGATAACAATGAGAAGATTTTGCCGATAGTTTATATCAATTGAACCACTTAATTGACATTGAGAAAGACTGAACAAATAGAAGATTCAAAATTAGCATTTCAAGTGATTTTAAAAGGTCACATCTCTTCTGGATGAGATGCCTTATACAATCAAAAATTTACTCATTTGAATAGTCAATCATACTAATTCACTTCTTGTTTGTTTGTTTTGCTTTTTGTCTTTTTTGTGGCTCACATCCTCTTGATGCTCAATGCTTTTTACTGACTGTGTGCTCTGGGCCCACTTCTTTCAGTGCTTTGAGAACTGGATTGCTGCATAATGACAAGTGCCTATCCTACTTACTATATTTCTGTACTATATTTTTTTTAGTGGCAACATATTAGTTTCATGAATGTCTGATTCACTTGACTAGGTTTGGCAGAAATTCAATCAAATTGAAAATATCTTGTATATTATAGTAATCTATATTTTATTAATGTATACAATTAATTCTATTAATATTTATATTTACAAAAAACAAGAAGAAAATCTTGTTTAGATGATTTAGATTTAGAATCTAAATATTCTTTAGATGGTTGTGAACTGAAAATCTACTTCTATGTAGAAAAATAAGAGGAAAATAGGGGCCTGAACGACAGTGCTGTAGTAGGGTATTTGCCTTGCACACGCTGACCCAGGACAGACCTTGGTGGTTTCACTCTTAAGTATCACCGAATGTGGCCCAAAAACGAGAGAGAGAGAGAGAGAGAGAGAGAGAGAGAGAGAGAGAGAGAGAGAGAGAGAGAGAGAGAGAGAGAGAGAGAAAGAGAGAGAGAGAGAGAGAAAGAGAGAGAGAGAGAGAGAGAGCGCTAGGGATCAAAACTGGGCTTCTTACATGCAAACCATTTTATTTATAAGTCCTTTTAGATATTTCCTAGTCTACTTTGAATAGGAAATAAGAGCCTAAAAGTTTTCTGCAAGATAATTGATGCTGATCATATTCTATATGTGTCTTTCTATACAAATGATATACAAATCAAATCTAATAAAAATTTATTCATTTTCACTATTCCAGTATCTGACTTTACTTATTTCACTATCTGACTTTTGTGATCACGGTACTTTGTTCCAAAAATCGTTTACTTCCTCTTCTAAAGTAGTTAACATATTCTTTCTAATTTTGTTAATTTTCATTTTTTGTTTGCTTGCTTTATTTTTAGCAGCCTTTCCATCATGTGGCAGTACTGTTGATTACTTGCTTTTTATGTGATCTGACATTATCAAAGTATTCTCTACTTTTAAAATTTGTCTATTTTGTAAATTAGAATTTCTAAAGTTTTATCCCAAATTGAAAATTTAAATAAATTTTATAGATGTTTTATTATCATAGAGATGTCCGTTAAGGTATTTTTTAAACATTTCAAAATAAACTTTAATTTAAAATGCTCCTAATCTCTTTCCTGATCTATTATTACACTATGTTTGGCTTTAATGTGTCAATTGTTCAGGTTAAAAACTTTGGCATCATTCATACTACTTTTATCTCCTCTCTTCTTTGTCTTTTATTAGAAGTGGATCTGTGATAAAGTATGACCTAAACTGAATTAGAGACTATCATGCTTTATTGGACCTAATTTCTGGTATAAAGAACAACAGTTGTCCCTTCAAAACTTCCAAAAATTCTTTTTGCCCCAGTATCTCTTCTACATATCTTAGCAAGAGTACTATCACGATTTAATTAAAAATAACCATTGTGATTTTGTCTGTATATGGTTCAAGTTCCTGCTAAGTTTCTGTTCTTGTCATCACTCTTTACATTGATTGGACTACTGTAAACACATCCATCATGCTCATTGTTTACCCTAAAACACTGCAGGCAATTCGAGTACTTAACACTCTTTCCCATGTTGTCTCACTATTTCTTCCTTAGATTCTGTATAAGTTTTCCTTAACAAAGAAAAAATTCCCAACTACTTCATATCTCTCCTACTGTATCCTTCAATATATCTTTGTATTAAATTATTACTATCTTGTGGATCTCACAAACTTATTTCTTCCAGTAGCAAGTAAATTCCACTAGAATGTACTTCGTTTTGATTTTTTAATTCTTTAATATCTTTATTTAAGCAACACGATAACAAGCATGTTTGTAGTTGGATAGTTGATTATTTTTTACTATTTTGTTCCACCACCTACAATGGTGAACTTAAAAAAAAATAAAACCAAATACTGAAAACAAATGTAAACCCACTTTTTGAAAAAAGAATGAATAACAATAACTTAAAACAAACATTATTAGGTTTATATATCTTTATCCTTTAACCAGATTAGTCTCATCTGCCAATCTATTTTTATTCTAAAAATGTAAATGTGATGAGAAGAACATGGATAACTTAATTTGTGATCTGAAAGAATAGTGATACGATCTAGAATTAGCATATTCTACCTTACTTGTTGGGGTACAAGCTTCATGGGGTAAAAGCTCACAAAGACAGAGCTCCAGAGATGATTAATGTGCCTCACCTGTAACTCACTACCAGCCATTTCTCATAGCTCTGGTAAGCAACTTTGCTGACTCTCAGGAATTATCACAGTAAGTAATAAATCACAAAAGTAATTAAAATACCCTGTTAGGGTTGTGTAGATTTGTTCTATTCAACCCCATATCCAGTTGTCCGGGAGAAATTATTGGCTCAGATTTAGGGTCAGAAAACACTACAAAGTCACCCCGATGAAGTATTGTAATATGTTATTTCATTTTTTCTTATTTTTGTTTTATGTATGATTTTATGTACAAGAGCTTGACCTTGACAAAGAATTACATCGATAATGGTAAGCATAAAATTACTAAGAAATCATCTACTCTCTGGAGTTGTAAACCTATCTTCTCATAACAAAAATAAAACTTGATCTGATCATTAGACTTCTTACAATGGACCTCATATGCACAAGTAAGTAGGAAGTTGGGTGAAAAACATATCAGTGTGAATTTCTTCCAACTCAGTGATGCTGACTAGTAGGAAGACTAGAAAGATTACCAGAATTTCAAAAGAGGAGCAAAGCACTTCAAGTCTTTACCTTATATTTCTTTTTGCTTTCTACCTCTTCCCCACATCAACACAGTATAATGGTAAAAACCATACATCCGACTTCCATCATCAAACCAGAACAAATCCTTTTCTGGGAGAACATACCTGTTTTAAGTAGTCTTACACCTTGATGCACTTTTATGAACTGTTTTGTTGCTATTGTTCCAATTTATACATGTCCTATCAGATTTATCCTTGCATTTGTGGCTGGAACAGGGTTACTTAGAAATAGAAGGGAAAAAAGAAAAATTGAGGAAAAATTCATTATATAACCCTGGAATCTTAAATGTAGAAAAAAGGACTTTGTTTTTGTTGATAGGGGGTCACATAGCATTGTTCTCAGGACTCAGTACTCAGGGATCACTCCTGATGAAGCTTGAGGGAACACATGAGGTCATTCCTGGTCAGGCTTGGTGTATCATATTGGGTGCTAGAGATTGAACCCAGGTTAGCTTTGTGCAAGACAAATGTCTTACCCACTGTACTATTGCTCTGTCCCCATAGAAATATGTATATTTCAATATATATTCAAATATATATATATATATATATATATATATATATATCTTGTTCTGAAACTTCACTAGACTATTCTAGTTTCAATCTCTGCACTTCAATCTTCATTGACCTCATGGTATTTTTTAGAACTATAATGCCTGGAATTAAAATGTTTTAATTATAATTCCTCTCCTGACCTTGAGAAAATTACTAGGCATAGACATATTGATCAAATGCTTTCCCTATATTATATCTATATTTGTTTTTTCTATCCTCCTAAAAATTGAGAAAAAATAGAGGAAATATTTTATCATTTTAGATTCTTGTTTTAATAATTGTAAAATGTGTCACTGAATAAGAAATAAGTAAAAAGCTCTTTGGGATGCTGACGAAAAGTGCTGCATTTAGAGGAAGTACCATGTCATTATAATTTTTCCCTGCAAAGCATTCTGTTGGCACAAAACACTCCTAAGACTTTAGTAAAAGTGCTTGCTATTTTTATACCCATCCCCCAAAATATCTTAGGTACTGTAAATGACCTCATCTTTTTCTCTTTTTTTCTAGTTTATTTCATGTTTTCCTTAGAATTAGCATTATAAGAAATTTTAGCTAGGTAGCAATTTAATAATTATAATCTCAGGATGCAAAAATAAAATGAAAAATTATCGTAAGTTAAAAAAGATTCAAAGTGAGAGGTAAGTGCTTGAGATAAAATTTTAGTTGTGTTGCCATGTATTATTTATGTTGGGAAAAAAATCAAGGGTCTAGAAAAAATGAGAGAGTCTTATTACATATTTATATACTGAGCTATTGTATGCTCTCTTTAAGTATGCATTTAATAACACAATTAATTTTTAACATGTAAGTAAAAGTAAAATTTGTAGAAGTAGCTGGAAACATCTAAAGTAAAATAGTTGATAAGGCATATGTATTTCTGTCCTAAGAAAACAGTCAGGAAATTTCATCTCTCCACCTTGGATCATTTTCTTTCCTTTCTTTTTTTTTTTAATCTTGGGGTCATACTCGATGGCACTCAGAGGTTACTTCTGGCTCTGAACTCAGAAATCCCTCCTGGCAGGTTCAAGGGACCATGTGGGATGCCGACTAGGGATCTAATCTGAGACAGGAAAACAACCTACCTGCTGTGCATCTTTCCAGCCCCCAAATCATTTTATTTTCTGAGTCTGCAGGTCAAGTTCTGAGTTGGCATGAAGAAAACAATTTCTGAACTGAGTTGCCCATCTATTTATTGTAAACAATTAGTTTTAGGCTATAACCATGTGCCCACTAGAAGAGGTAAATTGTGAAATGAACATTAGTACTCTGTTTATTTGTCCCACAGCAGGATCTTTTTCTAAAAAAACAGGACATGTAAAATTCTTTTGGTTTTAGAGGATTTGGCCTGACAAAGGCAATGAAGAAAACTGAATTAGGCCTCTTAGGACATTAAATGGAAGAGGAGGAAAAAAAAAATAAAGATGTTATGCTTATGATGTTAATTGTTTATAATTTTTATGATCTATTAGCTAGCATGTTAACCCATATTTAGAACTTTTAGCAAATATTTTATGAGAATATTCATATCTATAGATAAAAAATGACTTACACTATAAATACTGTATGGGAAATAATGGATTTTTTGCTATGTGTTATTTATATGTCATTAGATAAAATTAAAATGTTTCTTAATAGAAAATAATTATAAAAATTAATTTCCATGTTAATTTTATATTTTAAGGACTCTAGTGGTCAACAGTAATTTATATTAACATAACTTTTGAAAACAATTGTTCTAGTTACTGTCAGCATTATTGCATTTTTAATGTTGATATTAAAAATTTAGGTGTCCATATTTATTAAGATAACAGTATCTGGCAACCTCTTGTATCTTTATACCCAACTTGATGCTATTTCTTACATACACATCTGTATTTCTGAAGTGAAAAAAACTGCTTTCTTTATAAGTAATGTCACTAACTAATCTATGGTTGAGTTAAAAGAAGAGATTACAGAAGTTGTTTTTGTTTTAAAATAACACACAGTAGAATTTATGTGCAGCGAAATGAACACTGACTTATTTTCTACAAACCCCTTATTTCACTGTAGAACAATAAAAAAAATTACTTTACTTCTCTGTACCTCAATGTACTCTTTATAAAATCAATACAGGTGTTTGTTTTTGATCCTCAATCACCAAACTTTCTTAAGTTCTTGCTGTGTTAGACACAGTAGAAAGTGTTATAAATTTTAAAAGAGAAATGGGCATTTTACCCCTGAAAATATTTAAAATATTATTAGGGAAATTCTATGAAATGAATTCAATCTTTTTAAACTTTACATTTCTGAGGTGTAATAGTATATATAGCAAGATACTATGATGTGTACTGACTAGTATTGACAATTCAGAAAGTTTGGCCAGATTGCCACCCAAGGTATTTGTTCCTAGTCATTTCTCATGTACAAATTATTTCTATTGGTTGTCTTCAAAGCAGAAAATTATCCTGCTTCTTTACCAAGCTTCAAAAGAAAATAATGGCTTCTAATATTTCCAGGTAGCCAGCTTTGGGCTGATACCTCTGTGGCACTCTCCGACAAAGGTGAGTTTGGGCATATTCTCCTTTCTGCATGAGATACAGCAGCCCAAGCCACACTCCACATCCTCTGAAAGAAATGGCAGTTGTGCAACTTAATCTTTCAAACTTCTAAACAACCAAAATTTTTTAGATTTATAAATTTGGACCCTATGTGACCATGTGATGCTTCAATATTTTGTCCTATTGTCAGACCAGTAGTATCACAAGAAATCTCATGGGAATGTTACATAGTAATATTCCAAGCTAAGTGAGCCTAAACAGTAACACAAAAGGTTTAAGTAACACCAACCACAGCACAATAATTGGTTAGACATTGAGATTAATAGCATCATAGGGAAACATAACAGTCATTTCAAATTGAGCCATGTCAATCTAAATTTTGATAATTTTATTTGCCTTTTGGTTGCAACAAGTAATATAATGTAAATTAGTACCCACGTGGAGGAAGGCTATGATGGTGGATGTGATACTGGGAACACTGTTGAAGAGAAGGTCACACTGGCAGTGAAATTAGTGTATGAATATTTAATGCTGGAATTGACTTATTTTTTTTTTTGTAGTTGCTGTTTCTGTTTTGATTTGGATTTTGGGCCACGCCTGGTGACACTTGGGAGTTACTCCTGGCTATGGGCTCAGAAATCGTTCCTGGCTTGGGGGACCATATAGGTCCCCGGGGGATGGAATAGTGTCCATTCTAGGTTAGCACATACAAGGCAAATGCCTTACTGCTTGCGCCACTGCTCCAGTCCTGGGAATTGACTTATTGTGAACAATTTAGTAAATTCTGATGTTAGAATAAAAATTAGAGAAAAAACCACTAGTTTTAAAAGCAGTTGATACAAATGAGAAGACTCCACAAGAGTTGAAAATCAACTATGAGGTGGAAATAGAACAAATGAAAAAATGGAACATGAGAGTCATTTTCATAAGCAGAAAGATTATTCAGAAAGTTAATTTTCATGATGAATCAGTCTGCTGCAGTTTTACTCTTTCAAACCAATAGAAAGTACTTTTTTTTTAAGAATATTTTTCCCGGGCCCGGAGAGATAGCACAGTGGCGTTTGCCTTGCAAGCAGCCGATCCAGGACCAAAGGTGGTTGGTTCAAATCCCGGTGTCCCATATGGTCCCCCGTGCCTGCCAGGAGCTATTTCTGAGCAGAAAGCCAGGAGTAACCCCTGAGCACCGCCGGGTGTGACCCAAAAACTAAAAAAAAAAAAAAAAAGAATATTTTTCCCTAGGATTTCAAAACTAGGCACCTAGTAATTATTCATTTTGTTCTTTTCCAGTCAATTTTGTACTAATCCTTGGGCATTATTAAGGATGCATTTTTCCACTGCAAAAATAAAGTAGATTTTGAAATTCCAAAGGCATTTTTCAAAAAAAAAGTTTAAAGGGAGAAATTATATCTGTCTATTTATAATGTATCTATTGCTGCAACTGCATTGTTTTTTCTTTTATTTTTCTCCTTGTACAAGAAATGAGGGTAGAGAAATAGGAAGCTCTAAAACAAATTAAAAAAAACCCTGAAATTTGTAAATTCCTTCTGCAGAAGAAAACCTTCCTTTTAATTTGAACTATTTAACTCAGTTCTCCCTGATTAATATTGAACTTTATAGATCACAGAATATATATTATTGAGATGCATACTTGTTTAGACATTGTCAACACCAAGATCATAAAATTACAAATGCAAATTACTAAATAGTTTCAAAAGGGAAATAGATATAGACAGTGAAAATATGTAGCCTTGAGTCAATGTCATTTTTCTAAATATATGCTTGACAGAAAATAATTTTCACAACCACTTGGTAGAGAGTATAAATATTGCTTTGAAAAATGGTAAATCATGGGCTTTTTGTTTGTTTGTTTTTGATAAATATAACTAATATATATGGCATAGTATGAAGCCAGACTATTTTGAACATATAAACTGTTTTACTTAATATTCATATTAGAGAAGTAATAGCCATACCTTGTTAACCAAACTATGTCGGAGAAATGATGTATACTTCTTTACAATTTCCAAGTGATAATATTTTTCATAACTTAAATATAAAATAGTTAGCTTTTAATATTAATTTTAAAATTTAGCTTTCTACTTCTTTATTATTAATTAAACTAGATAATAAACCAAAAAAAGAAAAAATACTGAGCGAAAAAAACGTTGTAAATAAACTACTTAAAGCAAAGAAGAATGAACATCTTTCATATCTAAATTTCTAAACTACTGTTATCACTAAGTCAAAAGGCTGATATTTATGATGATTTACCTTGAAATAGGTTATTGAATATATGACTGGTTGGCATTGCTAAACTTGTTTGGTTAATGGAATACTCAGGTATTAATATAAGAGTGATGACAAAATTCTAAAAAAATTATCACTTAATATTTTTATTTAACACAACCAATAAGAAGAGTAGAATTGGGGTCAGTCTTAAAATTTTGTTTTTTATTTAGTTTATATGGAAGTTGATGGAATATATATTGTATACAAAAAGTAGTTAAAATAATTAGTTTGAAGGTTTTTTGTCCTATAGTACTTTATAGAACACAATATAATATATTATTTAGGCTAACAAGTCATATATGCAACTTATTTTCAGATAAAAGTATAAGATTACGAGTAAAAGGGGAGAAGAGGAGGGCAGAAGTGGTATTAAAGGAGAAAGACAAAAATAAACATATGCAACATATATATATATATATGTTATATATATGTTCCTGCTGTTGTACTAGTAAACATGCTATATGCTTGAAATTTACTCAAAATGTAAAGTTTTGTGTCAGAGAGATAATACATGGCAATATGACTGATTCTAAATTGATTAAAGCCCTGATTAATAAGCATAGAGCCAGAGTAGATCCTTAGCACTGTTGAATGTGGCTCTAAAATATAAACAAACAACATACCCCTCAAAATGGGAAATTAAGGCCAGAGACCTTGTAGAGGCAGTAGAGCACTTTCAGCTGATGATGGTTGATTTACCATATGATCCTCTGAGCCTGTCAGGAGTAATCCCCTGAGTACAGAACCAAAAATTAACCTCTAAGCATCATTGGTGTGGCCCCCCAAAAAACACAAATGGAGGACCGGCTCACAATATGAAGCTCACCACAAAGAGTAGTGAGTGCAGTTAGGGAAATAGCTACACTAACAACTATCATGATTCTCTTAATGAGTGAGAGAAATAAAATGCCTGTCTTGAATACAGGCAGGGGTTGGAAAGGAGGGGGGGCATTAGTGGTGGGAATGTTGCACTGGTGAAGGGTATGTTCTGTTTATGACTGAAATCCAACTACAATCATGCTTAATCATGGTGCTTAAATAAATATTTTATATATTAAAAAAAGAAAAAATATAGAATTTTATTGGAGATTTATAACATATTATAAATTGTTTATCAAATATTATATTGCAAATCATTGCAAATATTTAATATAGGTTATAATATGTTTAATATAGATATTTTATATACATCATATTAAATTTTATAAATTATAATTAAATTTTGCTTCTTGAATGAGTTAGTGTGCCAAGTTGAGATGAGTGGTAAGGGTTTGGGTAGAGAACATGAATTTGTACGGCAGTTCCACTGGAAAGCAATACCATCATTTGTCTAGAGACCCAGGGTTTGTAATACATTGACCCAGGGTTTGTAATACATTGACCCAGGTTATCTGGGATTTTAGCTGCCATATCTTCAAACTCATTCACACTTGGTAAATGCCCAGTTTTTTATAAAATTAGTCTCTTATGGCTAGGTAGCATGAATATGGTCTGCTGTAGAGACTCATTTCCATGCCTTTTCTTCTCCAATTTGGTACAAATAGACTTGATGACCTGAGCAAAATGGAACCTGATCAATATGTCTGGGACTTTACAAAAAGAGCCTACAGGTATGTTTGGGGCCTGAGTTCTAGGACATCATGAGAGCACATATAAATGTACACTACAATGGACTATCTCCAAGATTCTTTCAGAAGAAAGGGCATTCCCCTGAACCAGGGAAGCCATCCACAAAACATCCAGGCTGGTCTATAGCATCACCTGGAAGCAATCCTCTACCAAGGAAGACTCTACACTGCTCAGACATTGTCCTGCTCAAAAGAGACTTCCATTAACACTGAGAAGACTTAACAACAACAACGATTTGCTTACAGGACAGGGCTCCCTGCATTGCCCTTTGATTGTAAGGTGAAACCAGAGGACGCTCCACATCCTGACTTCAATGTTGGATCTACAGATTCCAGGATCTTAAATACAGAAGCTTGATACCAACAACAGAGACTGTGTGAAAAATATAAGTGTGTTGGCACTACAGACAATGTCTTGGATTGGACGATCTAGCTTGCCTGGAGCCTAGAGTTGGTCTTGTGCCAGGAACCTTCAGGGGTCGGGTCTTTTTGTATTTAGGCCAAGGTTATTTCTTTCCATGTCCCTCATATTTTGGTGGGCCTATGCAAACAACAATTGCCACTCTAACACCATTTTTGCTGTGCTCCTTTGACTCTAATCCTTAAAAAGAACCCAGTTAAGATTTGAGGTCAACTTAAGCTAATATGCATGAATATGGAAATGTAAAAAAAAAATGCTATGCCTGTAATGTTTAAGGAGTTATGTAAGTTTTATGGCTTTAGATTGCCTTGTGTGCTGTTAAGAAATATTATAGTGTGTTACAATCTTAATGTTCTTTGGATGAAATTTCAAAGTTGGGATATCAGCAAGGGGACTTCTGAGAATTATGTTATGTATTGTCCTTCCACTGTAACTTTACCTTGTCCTCTTTCTTTGCATCCTTGTTTTCATAATTACAAATAAAAAATTAAAAAAAAAATTTTAATGCAAAAATAAAAAAAAAAAAGAAAAAAAAATGTCAAAAAAAAAAAAATAACACATGCAAGTCACAGGCTACTATACTACCAAGAATCTGCTTGCTGTTTAAAACCAGTGCATACTGGATTCTAGAGTATAGAGAGCACTGTCAGCTTAATTGTCTATGCTTATTATTTTTTATTTAGTATTCCCCCCACTTTTATGTTGTTGCATTATTTAAACATGACTGGATGCAGTGTACACAAGAGAATAGGTATCTGTTTGCAATATTTGCCCTTATGCGTATCAGGGATTAGATTCAGTTGTGTTGCTCGCATACATTCATCTAATCATACAACTCAGTTACTGTGCTTGCACACATGTGACTATGTTCTGGATATTGCACATTTTGTCCTGATGCTGGGTACAGAAAGCATCCTGGTGCATGTGGAAGAAGATGAGGATCATATTCATCATAATATATTTCCAAGGCAAGGGTGAGTGGGAGCTACTGTGCAGTCCCTGGGCTAATAAACTAATGTTCTTCTCATTCAAATGCAAAACTGTGTACCAAGATTAATTCTTGTTAATAATATCAGGTAAGCATATTTTTACTTTTCTCCATCTTTATGGGTGATAATATTGATTAGTAAATAATACTGCATCCCATGAAAAGGACAAAAATATTGCACCTTTATCAACTTCCTGGGTCATTATACACCACTCTCATAAATGCAGATGGCAGGCCCTTTTTTTCTGATAATTGTTTGCACATAGGTTGTGAATTTAATAGGTCATGCACACCAGAGAAGTCTTTATGCTTTTTAATATCAGTGTGTGCTTTTGCATGTGCTCATGCATGTATGTTTTTTTTAAAAATGACTGAAAACAGTTTACCAAAAATAACATCAATTCAGGCTTCAGAAAATAAAAAATATTTGTATAGTCCCATGTTAATTTAAACAACTTTGGAAAAATCACTTGAACTGAACCTTGGATTCTTTAATCTTATGAAAGATACCTATGACAATAAATAAAAGAGTAATGAATTTAATATTTTATAATCCAGCTTGCTCAAAAACATATTAGTTACCCATGTGGCAATTGAAAATCTGTCTAATGTAACTTAAGGACAATAACTGTTAATTTTGTGATAATAAAGTTTAGTCACATAATTAGTAACTAGGAGATATCTTATGATTAGAAAGCATACCTTATGATTGTTAAAAATTATATATTGTTTTTAATTAAGTTTTTGTTTAAAATAGATTCTGGAAGCTAATTATAAAATATTATTTAAATTCTTAAAGAAAAATTAGATATTTTATACATAGAAATTATATTATACATTTTATTAATGAATATAGTCAATTTTCAATCAACAAGCTTGTAAAACAAACACTTATTAAATACCTACTTTGGAGGCTGGAGCGGTGGTACAACAGTAGGACATTTGCCTTGCAGGTGGTTGACCTAGCATGGACAGAGTTCAATCGGCATCCCATATGGTCCCTCAAGCCAGGAGTGATATCTGGGCACAGAGACAGGAATAACCCCTGAGTGTCACTAGGTGTGGCCCCAAAACCAAAAATAAATAAATAAATAAATAAATACCTATTATTTGAAATGTTAATTCTGCAAGATAATATAAATTAATGTTATAAAACTCTCAGTCACTATAAGAAATTTTAAGTATGTGGTAGGCTTCAAATATTTAGGGAAAAGCAATTTCATATCAAAAGAAAATATTAAAATTAAATACTAAAGTATTTATTTGAATAACAGTGTGATAAAAATAGAGATTATATAAAGCAATCACTACTAGACATTAGAAATGGAGAGATGACCATAGAGCATAAATATCAGCTATATATTGTTTTCTTTAGGAACACATCATATTTTACATATATTTATGTTTTAAATGTAACAATTGTCATTTATTTCTGATGTTATAAGTTACAAAAAGGAAAAAAGGAGAAACTGTAATTCATAAATGAAATAAAAAATGCTGAAATGTTAAGGACTTTTACTATAAATTTTTATAATTATTCCCAGAAAAAAAAACACAAAAGCTTCAATATATTCAATTTGTTCAATCACAATATTTAATTGATGCTTTTCTTTATCTTAGCTAAGCAGCTATTTAGAAATAAAATAAAGCTTTGGAATAAGAAAAATGTACTGTTAGTTTTTGAAAATAAACAATAAAAAGAAGATAAAAGCTGTCTTTTTCTTATGTGTCATGTATCGAATCCACTTTATTTGTATTCATGCATGAATTCTATGCTTGAATAAGTCTGGTACTAAATTATATTTGCATTGTTTAAATTAGGAGCATTGCATTCATCCTCAAAATGTTTTGGTCCTATACCAATCAGGTCTGAAATGATAAGACAGTATAAATGACAATGTCCACTTGAGGATGGTAGGGGAACTTCGTCCACCAAAAAAAAAAAAAGTGGAGAAAACTGATTAGTTAGTAAAAATTAAACTGTATCAGTAAACTTGATATTGTAGTGATAGATTTTTCCTAATTAACTTTGCTAACTTACCACTTTTAGTTACCAAAATCACTTAAGAACATTTGTTCAAAGAATCATAGATGAGCTTTTGATTTTTTGTTCAATAAATTTTGAGTGTTCAATAAATATTTCCCAATAAATAAGTAAATAATAATCTTAAATAATTTTTGTCATTAAATTGCTTTAGCTACACAGAATTTTATAATGAAACTCAAATTAAAATACATACTTGGTATTTTATTATTATATGATCATAAATTTGTATATACTGTATATATATTGTATGTTACATATATAATAATAAATCACAAAGATAATTGTGAAACAAAGTTAACTTATTTTTAGTAAATTCAATTTTGTTTGTTAATATGACAGCTGCAGGGGGAAAGAGAGAGAGAGAGAGAGAGAGAGAGAGAGAGAGAGAGAGAGAGAGAGAGAGAGAGAGAGAGAGAGAGAGAGAGATCCAGAAAAGTCCAAAAATGGATTTGGAGGGGCATAGTCAGACATATTTAGGGCTTATACCAAACTCTGTGTTCAAGGATCACTCTTTATAGAATATAGTATTGGGAATCAAACCAGGGTTCTCCTCATGTAGGACAAGCATCACTCCCCTACACGATTTCTAAGTACTCCTGGCTCATTTAGTGTAAGGTGTTTTTCTTCCTACTGCATATTTTATTATGCAACAATATATACATAATGTATCAACTTATAAATCATAAATGAACCCATGATAGAAAGATATTATTCAAAATAATGTTGCTCTAACTCTCTACTTTGTTTTTGGGTGTTTATAGCATTGTTTGGGGAATCCTTTGCTCCCTTTACTGATGGTTGAGCCAGCAATGCGTTTGTATAAAAGGTGTACTCAGCTAGTTAAGTTGGGTTGTATCCCTGACTCCCATGATTTCCCAAGATTTTTCCTTTAGTTGTTATTCTTATAAGCATGCTTAGTGATGAACTAATGAGAAGAAAAATAAACAAATTGTCATAAAGTCTTATGATCTCCAATAAAACTGCACAAGCATTCAATGTTATTAAAAACAATTGTTGGGGCCGGGCGGTGGCGCTGGAGGTAAGGTGCCTGCCTTGCCTGCGCTAACCTAGGACGGACTGCGGTTCGATCCCCCGGCGTCCCATATGGTCCCCCAAGAAGCCAGGAGCAACTTCTGAGCGTATAGCCAGGAGTAACCCCTGAGCCTCACAGGGTGTGGCCCAAAAACCAAAAAAAAAAAAAAAAAAAAAAAAAAACAATTGTTAATGTGGACTAGATGATAAACATAAAAAATGTCAAACAACTTAAAAAATATAAGAATCTCATATAGTAAAGTGGCAGGCTAAAAAATCAATACACACAAGTATACTGTATTTCTATAGAAAAACAATGTGATAACAAAGCAAATCTAATTTGCAACCCCACTTATAACAGTGTCTTATAACAGTTGCCTTAAAAACATTATCTAAGATGGGCCAGAGAGATGACACAGTGGTAGGGCATTTGTTTGCCTTGCACACAGTTAAGCTAGGACAGACACCAGTTCAGTCCCCTGGCATCCTATATGGTTCCCCAAGCCAGGAGAAATTTCTGAGCGCATAGCCAAGAGTAACCCTTGATCGTCACCATGTGTAGCCCAAAATCCAAAAATAAATAAATAAATAAATAAATAAATGAATAAATAAAACAAAAACATTACCTAGGGGCTAAATTTAACAAATGAGATAAAAAGATATGGTGCACTGAAATTTATAAGCCATTATTGAAAATTACAGAAGGCATAAAAATCATGCATGTATTTAATGCTTAAGGATTGAAATATTAGCAGTATTAAAAAATTACAAATCAGGGCCCAGAGAGATAACACAGAAGATAGGGCACTTGTCTTTCTCATGACTGGCCAGATTATGATGCTGGGAACCTCATATGGTCTCTTGAGCTCCTCTCCCCTCCAGGAGTAATCCATAGTAAAGAACCAGAACTTGCAAAGAACTAGTACTTCCAGGTCATTACTATTCAACTCAAAGCAAAGCAATTTACAAATTTAGTACAATCTCTTTCTAAGATATTTAAAAGACATTTTTAAGAAAATAGAAAAAGCAAAAATACATAACTGGAATTAAAAGTTTGTATAGTACCACAAAAATCCTGAACAAAGCAGCTTTTCTCAGGGAAAAAATAATAATAATAATAAAAAGAGATTTGAAGTACCAGGTACTCCAACTTCAAATTCTACTAGAAAACTATAGTAATAAAAGTAATACTATATATAAACAAAAATACATACAAAGCTAAATGAAATAGAAATGAGAGTCCAAAAATAATCATTGTGTATAGAGACTGTAACATTTTAACAAAGGATCAAAGAGCAACAAGAAAAGGGAATCTCTTCAACAAATAGATGTGAGTACTGGATAGCTGTTTGTGAAAGAGTAAAACTAGATCACTACATCAGACCATATAAGAGTTAATTCAAAATATATTAAAGGTTTGGATATAAGTTCTGGTAGAAGAAAACATAAAATACTCCACAATATTTACATCAATATTATGCTCAGAAATTTAATTCTAATAAAATTGGAAACAAAAGAAAATGTAAATAAATGAGACTGTGTCAAACCAAAACACATTTACAGAGAAAATTTAAAAATAAAATTATTAAAATTAAAAGTCAGGGACTGGAGTGGTGGCGCAAGTGTCAGGGCATTTGCCTTGCACACACTAACCTAGGACTGACTGTGGTTCGATCCCCAGGAGTCCCATATGGTTCCCAAACCAGGAGCAATTTCTGAGCACATAGTCAGGAGTAACCCCAGAGTGTCACCAAGTGTGGTCCTAAAACCAAAAAAAAAAAAAAAATTAAAAGTCAGACTATTCATAGGAGAAAATGTTCACATGCCATTTAGTCAACAAACTACTAATATATGTTATATCAAAAACTCATAACCAAAAGAAACAAACTTTCCCATTGAAACTTGGGCAGAAATGATGAAAGATAGTATTAACAGCTTTATACAATTGTAAGTCAAAACAACAACAACAACATCAAAGAAAACCACAACCACAATAATCTAAGGAAGATATACAGATAGATAAGAGCATATATTTAAAAAAAAAAAAAGAAAGAAAAAATGAACAAAAAGGCTAAAGCCAGCAATCAGTTAACATGCTTTTTATGAGGAAACTTTGGGCTCAAGCTCCAGCAACTGTCTGGAGCACAGAATCTCGAACTGCCTCCAGGCTTAGTAATTCTGGGAGGGTGCCACATCAAGGAATAGTTCTTTAGCCCCACCAGGTGTGGTTCTAAAAATAAAACAAAACAGGGACAGAGAGTCAGTACAGTGATGTGGCACTTGCTTTGCATATGCATTCCTTGCTTCAAACACTGTATTGTGTTTATAGTTTTCTGAGTTCCATCCAAGAGTAAATCTCTGACAATAGAGCCAAGCAAAAGCCTGGAGAACAAATGAGTATGGCCCCCAATAAAACATAAAACAAATTTTCACATGAAGCAAAAATAATTAAAATTAATGCTACCATGAAATAAAAATGCATCATACCTTTGAAAATGATCTGTATCAGTCATAATATATAAGAGTGGGGGAGGTTTGGGGTAAAAAAAACCTTGTTAGTGGGAATGTCATGTGGCTGAACTTCTTAAGAAATATATGATACAACAATTAACTCCTGGATATATATTGATTAAAAACATTTAAACACATGTGAAATTAATTGCAGGGCTATTCACAAGACCTAAGAAATGGAATCAACTATCAATGATGGGTGAGAGAATTAGAATGCATGTCTTGAAGACAGGCAGAAGGTGAGTGAGGAAGGAGATGGGGGGGCATTGGTGATGGAAAGGTTGCACTGGTAAAGGGGGGTGTACTTTTTATGGCTGAAACCCAACTACAAACATGTTTGTAACCATGGTGTTTAAATAAAAATATAATTAGAAAATTATGAAAACAATCCATGTGTTTAATGTTTGAAAAGATAAAGATATGATCATTTTACACAGTGGATATTTGATCAGCTAGACAAAAAAAAGGCATTATGTCATAGCATAGAATTTTGACAGAATTTTATATTTAGTGATAAAGTCTATAAAAAACAAGTAGCAAAATTTTCCTACTTATTTTTAAATATAAAGAGAAATAGAAGGCAAAATAAATCTAAATCTTTGACTTAGAACCGAGAATATAAGAAGGCAGTAGGGAAGAGAGGGTCCAATGATCTGTGGTGTAGAGATTTTGACACTTTTGCAGGTGGGCATGGCAATACAACTTTTGAGGATGTGTGACAAGCTTAAAATTTATGCATTTATGGAAATGAATGCTACTTCAGTAAATGAATAAGTGTGAGGTTAAAATGTTTTATTGAGAAAAAATGATAAATTAAGAAGACAGACTTGTGAAACCAATTTTATATTACAGATTTGGGTTGAAATTAATGATAAAATACAGAGCCTTAAAATTGAATCTGTACTTATTAAAAATGTGTGTATTTGTACTTGAGTATGTGTATTCATGTTTGTGTGTTTTGGAAGTGAGTGAAATTACTTTGGAGGGACTGTTTTTTAGCAGAACTAGGCCACTTTTATCTTAGATTCTGTTTTACAGTAGCCAGAAATGAAAGTCAAATATCTGGACTCTATAATAAAAACTGTATATTGGGGCCGGAGTGACAGAGCAGCTGTAGGGTGTTTGCCTTGCATGTGGGTGACCCAGGAAGAATCTGTGTTAGATCCCTGGTGGCCCATATGGTCTCTCAAGCCAGGAGAGATTTCTGAGAGCACAATCAGGAGTAACCCCTGAAGGTCACAGGGTGTGGCTCAAAAACAAAAACAAAAAACAAACCAACAGACTGTATTGCCAAAAGTTTGAAATCAGGGATGATCACAAGGCAGAACTGAAAGTTGCATCATGTTTTAACTCTGAATGTCTAAATTACTTTATAGCTTCTAATAAAACAGAAAAACTGTCTTATGTGAATGCTATTGCATATGCATATTGTACTGCATAGAGTAGAGAGAAAAATATTTTTGATACAATATGCTCTCTGGTGTCAGATAAGGGTAAGCTCTCTAGTGCCTGGTAAGGATATTATGTGAAAATCTGAGAAAATTAGTTTTACTCTCTCATACTGTAAACAAAAACTTTTATCTCAAAATTGGCAAATGATGCTAGAAGGAAGAAGAATGGTAATAAAATAAACAAGTGTTTGTTACTATAAGGATTATTTAATGAAATGTAACTGATTCTTTACTGGGTATCTAAATCAACTGGCCAATGAATGATTGTCTATAGTACTTAATTTATCTTCTATTGAGAGGCATTTATCTGTAAAATATGTAAAATAAATGTGAAATAAAAAATTATTTTGAAGAAGAATCCATTTTTGAATAAATCATTAACTGGTAGTTGCTAAAATATACATATTTAAAATATTTTAAAATATATTTTTATGCTACAAAAATTTCATATTTCCTCATTGAATTATTATTATTCCCCTGAGAGTTTTCAGCTTCAAAATGAATTCCAGTTCTAGATAATTTCAATATTAATGCTATGTGTATGCAATTTTCATTGACTACTTTCTTTTGTGTATTTGTGTGTGTGGATTTTTTTGTTTTTTTGTTTTTGTTTTTGTTTTGTTTTTTGGCCACACTCAGCTCAGGGGGCCTCCTGGCAGTCCCTGAGAACCAATTGGGATGCTGAGGATCAAATCCAGGTCAGCTACATGCAAGGCAAGTACCCTACACACTGTGCTATCAATCACTCCAATCCTCTGGCTATTTTCATAGTCTTATTTGCTAGGCAATGTGTTTTGTGTGTGTGTGTGTGTGTGTGTGTGTGTGTGTGTGTGAGAGAGAGAGAGAGAGAGAGAGAGAGAGAGAGAGAGAGAGAGAGAGAGAGAGAGAGAGAGAGGAGAGAGATAATAATGACAGAGTGAAGGAGAGAGACAGACAGGGAGAATAAAGACAAAAACAAAGACAAAAAATAAGAGTGAGAAAGACAGAAAGGAGTGAGGGAAAATGGCTTTTGGTATGTCTTCCATGTTTAAAAGAAGATAGTGACAGAAACCAAATGTCAAGGGCGATACAATGATAATTTATTCTGTATACTAGGAGCAAATTTGATCTTCTAATGTCTAAAACAAAGAAAAATGAACTGTCAAAAGTAGATTTGTTGTTACCACCTGAAATCTGTAGATTTCCTTTCCACAGTGAGAGCTTGCCTCCTCTGTTATCTTTAAAATAGAAGTTATTTTCCTGCCCTTCCATTTTATTTCTTTCTACCAGTCTTGGTCTCTAGACATTTGAATTTGTAACTCTTGATATTATTAGATTTTGTAAATATACTAACAAATGTTATTAAAGGATGATTTATGTACACTTTGAAATGATATTGGTGATCAGTATTAAGTGTAAATCATGCCAGACTAAACCAATTTCATCTGATGATGGAGAAGCTAGTCTGAGGAATCAAAAAAATATATTGAGCAAATAACATTTACTTATTTTATTTTATTTTCACCAATATGTTCTGCTGGTATGCATAATCACATTTCTTAATAAGAAAATGTTCTCTTACTTTACTTTAAAAATGGATTGTATGCATTTGCTCTTTTTTACTATGTTTTTATTGTTTTTTCTTTGACATTCACATAAAAAGTTGTTGCTTTGCTTGATAATAAATGCTACTCACTGTGACAAGTAGCTTTTTCTCCAATTTATAATCTTTGAGACATCGAAGTGTAATTGCTTGATTCTTTTTCATGTTATTTTGTGAAAGTAAAGTGAACACATACACAATGTCTAGTTTATATTTTAAATATTTACAAAATATGAATCTACAAAATATTTGTCTTGGGGCCAGAGAGAAAGCATCCAGGTAGAGCGTTTGCCTTGCATGCAGAAGGATGGTGGTTCGAATCCTGGCATCTCATATGGTCCCCCGTGCCTGCCAAAAGCAATTTTTGAGGGTAGAGCCAGGAGTAACCCGTGAGCGCTGCCGGGTGTGACCCCCAAAAAAACAAACAAAAAAACAAAAAAATTTATCTTTATATCTCGATTTTTCTACCACTAATTTGAATTAATGACATAATCAAAGTTATTGAGCTAAGACATAAACATTAAAATTTTTTTGCTTTATTAATGAAGCATATAAGTATGATAGAAATGTTTCTGTTTTAATTTAATATTTTATACTTTTACAATTGAACTTTATAGCAATCTATATGCTCAATAATATAGAAAACCTAGTTTTTACAAATATTTTTATTTTCAATATGAATATGTATACTTGTGCTTATAAATTTACTTTTACTGAAAGTAGAGTCAGTATGATAGTTATTTTTCCAAAATATTTACTTTATTATTATAATTGAATGTAAAATGTTGGTCATTTATAACTTAGCAACTCTAACTTTATATTGTAGTAGCTTTTCATAGAAAATTGTATTTAAAATAAAAAAATCCTTTGTCATTCCATATTTATATTGCAACTATAATTTTTAAAATAGTATTATTTTATAATTAACATTAAAATATATTCTTTATATTGAGGAGAAAATAAGACAGATTTGTTTTGCTATCTAGAGAATAACAACAACAAAAAATATTAAAGACCAAAAACATCAAATGAAAAGAAACAGGATTGAGTTGTAAAAATATTAAGAAATAGAAAACACAAATGAGTGTAAAGATAAAATGAGGAAGAAATTAAAGCTTAATGATTTAAATATGAGAAATTCACTTCCAAAAGATCCTAGAATTTTCAACCCCAAAATTGGTGTACTTCGATTTGTTGTTGTTGTTGTTGTTGTTGTTGTTGTTGGTTTGATGTCTCTGCAGAATTTAGTGAAATGGTGAAATTAAGTCTTTATATAGTAGACACAATGGAGTGTGGATTGGTTGCCAGGGCTTTGGCTGAGTGCAGATTTGGACTATCCATCTTCCAAGGTTACCACTAGCATTAAATTTTAGTCCAAAAGTTCTGGCTGAATTTGATTAAAGAAAGAGTTGCTACCTTGCACATAGACAACACTGGTTTGATCTCAGCACCTCTGAAGGTTCCCAAAGCAACATCAGGACTGATCTTTCGGCACAGAAAGTGTTATAGTAAGCCTTGACTCATGACTACTGTGATTTTATGCCCCCAAATAAAAAGCACAGACTAAGAAATGAAGTAACAAGAAGCTTTTCTTTTGACATGTTTTGACATTATTTGGTATGTTTTGCAAATAATATACTACATAATTCCATGCTATATTTTCAAAATATTTTTAAATGCTTTTTATCATACATATAGGTACAGAATCAACTTTCTGGTTTATTAACTTTATATTTATTTTAGGAAGATATTTCCACAATCCTATAAGGATATAAAGTTTGATTAAAAAAAAAACTAAATTAGCCTGTTTTTAAGGAAAATTAAAAAAAAAACCTGAATGTTAATTTGAAGTGATCCTTTCAGTATAAACATATTTAATGGAAGCAATTTAATTTAAAACAACTCATTGCTAATAACAGTAAATTAGATATTATAAACATTTAAGATTTTTTGACAACTATCACCTTAAAATGTTTGAGGAATGTACTTAAATTAATTTATCCACAGGAGTATTTGAGTACTTTCAAATGTTAAGATAATAAATATAAAATATTGTTTCATTACAGAGAACATTAATACTAATTTAGGGTTATGTAATTTAATCACTATTCATAGCTTAGTTTGCTTTAGATTACAATTTCATTCAAAGACACTTACATTTTGATATGGAAGTATCAAAATCACCTTTAATTCTTAAATTATAACCCTCAGATCATATAGGGGTCTAATTGATACATTTGAATAGTATATAAGTTTGAATAACAATAATGGTTATTCCATTCATCTTTGAATAGTCTTTCCATACAATACTCTTCCATCTCCAACATAACAATCCTTAACAGCAATTAATGCTTAAGCCTTAGTTATGAAATATTAAATTATTTAATGTATTACCTTCTTAGATTGTACTACTTGAAATATTGTTTTTGAGAGTTACTATAATTATATTCTTTTATGTTTCTGTGTAGATTTTTAATTAATGTAAACAAACATTAATTAAAATAGGGTGACATATTTTTGATTCTCTGAATTATACCTATGGTCATATGCAAGGCAAACACACACTGTGCTATTGCTCCAGCCTCTAAAGACTTTTGTTTTGTTTTGTTTTGGGGACACACCTGGTGACATTCAGCAGTTACTCCTGGCTATGCACTCAGAAATTGCTCCTGGCTTGGAATACGATATGGGACGCCACGGATCTAACCGAGGTCCATCCTCGGCTACCACAGTCAAGGCAGATGCCTTACTGCTTGTACCTCTGCTTAGGCCCCTAAAGTCTTATTTTTTATAATGACTTTTGTTAGGTAATTAGGAATTCAATCATAGAACTTATCTGTATTATATATACTTTGGTTTTAGTGGTAATATATTCTTTTTTTCATCTTTTTTAAAAAAAAATAACATCTTTATTTAAGCAACATGATTACAAACATGTTTGTAGTTTGGTTTCAGTCATAAAAAGAAAACCCCACTTCACCACTGCAATATTTTCACCAACAATGCCCCCTATCTTATTCCAACCCCACCACCTGCCTGTATTTAAGACAGGCATTCTACTTCACTCACTCATTAAACTTGCCATAATAGTTGTTATTGTGGATGTTTCTCTAACTGCACTCACCACTCTGTGCATAGTGTGCATAGTGTGAGGCCAGTTCTTCAGTCCTCATCTCTATTGTCTCTGCATATTATTACGATAATACCTCTTATTTTTCTTAAATCTCACAGATAAGTGAGACTATTCTGTGTCTACATCTATCAAACTGACTTATTTTACTTAGCATAATAGTTTCCACATCAATCATTGCATAGAAAATGTTATGAATTCATCTCTTCTGATAGCTGCATAATATTCAATGCCACAGTTTCTTTTTTTTTTTTTTTTGGTTTTTTTTTGGGCCACACCCTGTGACGCTCAGGGGTTACTCCTGGCTATGCGCTCAGAAGTTGCTCCTGGCTTCTTGGGGGACCATATGGGACGCCGGGGGATCGAACCGCGGTCCGTCCTAGGCTAGCGCAGGCAAGGCAGGAACCTTACCTCCAGCGCCACCACCCGGCCCACAGTTTCTTTAGTCATTTATCTTTTAAAGGACATCTGAGTTGTTTCCAGATTCTGGCTATTGTAAATAGTGCTGCAGTGAAATAGGTGTGAGGAAGCATATTTGTACTGTGTTTTTGTGTTCTTAGGGTATATTCCTAGGAAGGGTATAGTTGGATCTTTTGGAAACTCAATTTTCATATTTAAGGACTCTCCATATAGTTCTCTATAAAGCTGGAATAAATAGCATTCCCACCAGCAGTGAATGAGAGTTGCTTTCTCTCCATATCCCTGCCAGCACTAATTGTTCTTGTTCCTTGTGATGTGTGCCAATCCTGGGGCATGAGATGGTAGCCCATTGCTGTTTTAATTTGCATCTCCCTGATGATTAGTTATATGGGGAATTTTTTTCATGTGCCTTTTGGCCACTTGTATTTCTTCTTTGGGGAAGTGTCTGCTCATTTTTCTTCCCATTTTTTATTTGGGTTAAAATTGTTTTGTTAAGTTCTGTCAGTACCTTGTATATCTTAGATATTAACCCTTATCTGATGGGTATTAAGTAAATAGTTTCTCCCATTCTGTGGGTGACTTTTGTATCCTATGCACTATTTTCTTTGGGTGGCGAGCTTCTCAGCTTAATATAGTACCATCTGTTTACCTCGCATCTACTTTTCCAATAGTAATGTTTCCTCCTTGAAGATGCCTTTAGTCTCAATGTCATGGAGTGTTTTACATACTTGTTTTTCAAAGTATCTTATGATTCTGGGTCTGATATCAAGGATTATAATCCATTTGGATTTGACATTTGTGCATGGTGTTAGATGGGACTGAGTGTGCTTTTTTGCATAAGGCTGACCATTGTCCCAATATAACTTTTGAAGAGGCTTTTCTTGATCCAATTTTTTTGCCCCTTTATCAAAGATCAAGTTGATCTTAAATTCTCTAAATACTCAAGTTTATTCCATTGATCTGAGGGTCTGTCTTTATTCCAATACTATGCTGTTTTTTGAGGAAAAACCATGACCAAGTAGGTTTCATTCCAGGAATACAAGGATGCTTAAACTTACATAAATAATCAACATAATACACAATATCAACAAAGGGAAAAATAAAAAACCTATGATCGTATCAATAGTTGCAGAGAAAACATTCAATAGGTCCAAAACTCATTCTTGATATAAACTCTTAACAAGCTGGAATGGAAGGGACTTTCTCAATATACTCAAGGCAAGGAACTTTCTCAATATACTCAAGGCAATCTACCACAATGGCAAATATTATTCTCAATGGAGGTAAACTAAAAGTTTTTTCCCTAAAATCTGGTACAAGAGAAAGTTGCATTCTGTCACCACTCCAATTCAACATAGTGCTGGAAGTTCTTACCATTGCAATTAGGCAAGAAAAGTATATCAAGGCTCTAATTAAAGAAATAAAATAGGACAGAAAGAAATGGAGACACATACCCTGCTCATAGATTGGGAAGATTAACATCATTAAAATGGCAATACTCCCCAAAGCATTATACACATTTAATGCAATCCTTCCAAAGATACTCATGAAGTTCTTTAAAGAAATAAAAACAAACAAACAAACAAACTAAAAAGAAATAAATCAAACTCCCCTGAAATTTATTTGGAACAATAAAAACCCACAAATAGAGAAATTCTTGGAAAAACGAATATGGGAGGCAAACTTTCCCCAAATTTAAATCTATTACAAAGCTATAGTCATTAAAACTGGAAGGTACTGGAAAAAAAAAGACCCTCAAATTAGTGGAATAGACTTGAGTATTCAGGGAATGACTCCCAGACATACAATCAATTAAACTTTGATAAAGGGGAAATAAATGCAAAATGGAACAAGGAAAGCCTCTTCAACAGATGGTGTTAGCACAACTGATCAGCCACTTGCAAAAAAAAGTGAATTCACACCTCCATCTAACATCATACACAAAGTTCAAATGCAAATGGATTAAAGACCTTTATATCAAACCTGGAACCATAAGGTATATAAAATATTACATAGGTATTATACTCAATGACACTGAAACTAAAGGCATCTTCAAGGAGAAAATAGCACTTTCCAAATAGTGGAAGCAGAGATAAACAAAGGGACTATATTAAGCTGAGAAGCTTCGGCACCTCAAAGGAAATAGTGCCTAGGATACAAAAGCCACCCACGCAATTGGAGAAACTATTAATCCAGTACCCATCAGAAAAGGGGCTACTATATAATGTATACAAGGTACTGATAGAACTTAACAAGAAAAAATAAATCTAACCCCATCAAAAAATGAGGGAAAAAATGAGCAGATACTCCCCCTAAGAAGAAATACAAATGACTAAAAGGCACATGAAAAAGTGCTCTATATCACTAACCCTCAGGAAGATGCAAATCAAAACAATGAGGTACCAACTTACACCACAGAGACTGGCACACATCACAATGAACAAGAACTATCAGTGCTGGAGTTGATGTGGAGAGAAAGGAACTCTCTTTCACTGCTGGTATGAATGCTGTCTAGTCCAGCCTTTATTGAAAGCAATATGGAGATTCCTAAAAAAATAGAAATTGAGCTCCTATATGATCCAGCTATACCACCCCTTGGCATATACCCTAGAAACAACAACAACAACAACAAAAAAAAACCCTACAATACAAAAAACCTCCCTCACACTTATATTCATTGCAGAGCTATTTACAATAGTCAGAATCTTGAAACAACCCAGATGTTCTTCAACAGATGAATGTCTAAAGAAACTATGGTACATAAAAATGGAATATTATGCAGTCATCAGGAAGATAGAATCATGAAGTTTTCCTATACATGGATGGACATGGAAACTATCATGCTGAGTGAAATAAATCAGAGGGAATGATATACACATAGAATAGTCTCACTCATCTATGGTTTTTAAAAATATATATAAGATATTCTTGCAGTAATGCCCAGAGAAAATAGAAATGAAGGCCAAAGGGACTAGGTCATGATATGAAGCACACTAAAAAGAGTGGTGAGTGCAGATAGAGAAATAAATACACGAACAAATACCTGATGATGTAAATGAGCAAGAGAAGTATGAAGCCTGTCTCAAAAACAGGCAGGGGGTGAGGGAGGAGACAGTAGGGTCATTGGTGGTGGAAATGTTGCACTGATGAAGGGGGGCATTCTTTTTATGACTGAACCCAATTACAATCATGTTTGTAATCATAGTGCTTACATAAAGATACTGTAAAAAAAAAGATATCAAGGGCATCCAGATAGAAAGGAAAAAGTCAAGCTCTCACTGTTTGCAGATGATATGATACTGTATTTAGAATACCCTAAAATTTTCCAAAAGCTTCTAGAAACAATAGATTGATATCACAATGTGGTAAGCTACAAAATTAACGTGAAAAATAAATGGCCTTCTTATACACCAATTAGGATACAGAAAACCTGGATATTAAAGTTACAGAAAAAAGCAAAATTTTTTTACATTTTTACATATATTGAAAAATATCTTTTACACTATTTCCAGATTAACAGAGGTATTAAAATTATATTTATGACATATGATGCTCTGATTTGATATTTATATCATAAAATACCACAACAGGTTTTCTTAACACATATATTATTTCACATTGCTAAAAGCTATTTTCTATTATAATAATGAATACTCAGCATCCATTCTCTTATCAAATTTCAATTTGTTAAGGACTCATTTAAGTGTAGTTACAGTGTTATAATTAAATATGAAATATATTTTTAAGAAATTATAGAAAGTTTGCACATTTGACTTATATAACTCAACTTTCCTGAACACACCATACTCAGTCTCTGGAAAACAATTTTACCAGTATTATGAATTAAACATATTTATATTACATACATATCTGAAATGTATCTTATTTTTTCTTGAATCTAGCTTAGCATTTTAGTGAGCAAAATTTCTTCTTAGTTATACACATTATTTCAAATAGCATTTGTACTTTAAATTTTTATGGGTGGCAATTCCATTTCATAATACATGATGTACATTACATATGTTATGCCAAATATTATTTAATTATTCTGCATTTTATGGACACAGGTTGGTTGTAAATACTGTTTCAAGAAAATGAGAGTCCAACAATCTTTCTGAGGTATACTGCTTTTATTTTATTTGATGTATAACTAGTTGGTATTAGGATTGCTGGTTATTTTATTTTCAATTATTTAAAGAAATAATCATATTTTTCTATAATGAGTTTATCAGTTTGCATTTGCATCAATTTTTCCATATCTGTGTGAATATTTTTATATCTTAACTTTTTATAATAAACAGGTGTGGGAAAATATCTAATTGTGTTTCAATTTAAATCCTACATACCTTCACTTTTCCTCACCAATGATTAAAAATAATAGTTGTCATCTACCTACCTCTCCCTTAAAAAATGTGAAGCCCAGAAGGAGTTTATTCAAATTTGACTTTCAAAATTGACTGTTTAATGTCACAATAGAAAAAATATTTTCAAAATAATATTAAAATAACATAAAATAAAATAACATGAAATAACAAAATAACATAAATTATATATTTACTTATATTATGAATACCCTGTTTTTATCATAGCATTAACTATATCCAGTTGTCAGACTAGAAATAAATAATCCTTTCCTCCTCAAGAATAGTGAATTAGCAATGTGGCTCAAGTGTTAGAGCACTTACCTAGTAAGTATTAATGATCTATTATTTGATGTACCCATTGCCAATTTATGAATTCTTTAGAAACATTACTATGCAGTTATTTTGTTTGTTTTTTTCAGGGAGATGTATGACCCATATTTGGTCATGACAGGGTGTTTTTCTTAGTTATTTGCATAGGGATTACTCCCTGTAGTGGTCAGGGGACCAAAGTGCCAGAGACTAACCTTGAACTCTTACATTCAAGCATAGTCTATGGCCTTTGAGCTATTACTATGGTCATTTTGTCTTTATTAATTTTTTGTTAATTGAGTAATTATGGAATGATAGATCTTTCTTACATCTTTCAATATTAATAAAATCTATAGTTCTGTGGAAATTGAAAAATATATTAAGGTGGAATTTGACAAAAACATCTAACATAAAGAGGAGACTTTCATAGAATAAGAGCTAATAAAGTGTTACATATATAATTTTGAGCAGAACTTATTTAAATAATGTCCTGTATGGTTTTAAGAATTGTGTAATGTAGAATTTGGAATCAAAATCAGTCCAAGTTATCTTGATGCTTTCCTCCTTCCAAACTCTAGGAAGCAATTCAAAAGAGTACAGTTCAAAGCAGAATTGTGGGGAGTTAACAATAGTGTTGGAAAATGGAGAATAAATGTCCAGTTGCATTAACTTTCAAAGGAAAATTTTGATGCCTATTTGTACCATTCCTCGAATTATATCTAGCAGAAATAAACCCTTAGTTTACAATATAACTAGGCTTGTATATTTAACTTTTCTCTCTCTCATGATCATCTATAAATAATTTTAAATGAAATAATTGCCTACACCACAGGCTTTGTTTTAAGAGCAAATGTGACTCATTTTAGGGCAAATATTATTGAAAATGACTCTCAAACATAGAATAACAAGATGAGAATTCCCAGTTAGTTTAATTATTGGTTATATAGTGACCAGGGTTCCATGCTCATAAAATGAGTATACAGTGACTTATACTTGTAATTATTGAGATGAGTATAGATTGAAGGAGATGTACTGACTTAGGTCATATTTTAGTTCTTGAGTTACCTAGGGAATAATAATAATCATATGTGTATAGTTCCCTGCATTTTTTAACTATCTCAATATATTGAAGAGAGACAATGACAATTTCAGCTCAATCAAATTTCAACTTGGCATGATATGAAAGTTTTATGACTTTATTTAAGCTATTTATAACATTTACAGAATATTAGAGAGAGACAGTGCTAAAATTTAGAGGTGGCATTTAACCATTAGAGTAACAGATCTTACAAAGGTGACTAAAAGTACTTGACATGTCCCTATACTAAAGTTAGAGTTCTCAGTATAAAAAAATAGGCCTTTATAATTTGAGTTGGAGATATATATTAATTGATGCCTGTAAGATCTTTGAACTTTTATAAACTGATGAACTTTCCATGTTTGAAGATGAATTTCACCCTTCCTGCTATTAAATGAGATCATTCTTTCTTTGCCTAAAGATAATAAAAGATGTCATCTGAGATAGATGTCATTCAGGATAGTGTCTGTCATTTTCAAGATCATACCTGCTTACCTTAATTATAACAGTTCTCAGAGTTGTTATAGCAGAGAAATATTGTCTTTCCTATGGGATGAAATACGATTTACTAGGAATAAACTATACCTTCTGGCTAAAGTACACCTGCAAAAAATGGAGAGTGATTTAAGTATAACATATTTATGTGTATATATACCAATGGCAGTAATATTTATAGTAAGAGAGCCCATTAACCAGTAATATTAAATATATATATTTATAAATATTCTTATAACTGATGCTAGACCTACTACATAGCAAAAAATGTATTTAAAACTTTAAAGATTATAAAAGAAGCAATTTTACTCTGACTGCTTAGGTAAGGAATGAGACAATAACAGATAATCATGTTGTACTGGAATTATTATAAAATAGAAATAGCTTTACATTAATTCCTTTCCCAAAAGAACCTAATGCTTTTCATTTTATCAATTAAAAAAGATTGATTCACCACGCCATGGTCCCAAGAAACTAAAGCAGAACAGCATTGGAGTCCTGTTTATGACTCAGGGGGTATATTTTGCTCCTATATCAGGCAGCATGAGCAAAGCGTAACTGTGGAAATATGCCATGCTATATAGTAGAACATTAAATCACTTATTTATAATCATTGTAAGAATAAAAAGACATACTAATGCTTGTCATTCAGCCAAAAACACAAGGAAAAATTTAGACTGAGAATGTCACAATAGGAAAGCAACCCAGAATCCATTCATGGTTACTGAGCAAAGATGATAGTCCTGAAAAACTTACTGGTATTAACTAACTATATAACTTCTCTGATAAACACTTTAAAGTAGATGCGTTTAGGAGGTTCTGGGAATTCAAAGAACATGGAAAATTCATGGAACATCCAACCATGAATATTGTAACTGTGTATCTCATTTGATGGAATAAAAAATAGTCAAAACATAATTTATATAGCTAAATAAGTAAAATATGAGCATTACTGGTTGCTAACTACTAATCAGCATCAACTTTGGTGATGACATTATGAATCTACATGCAGTTTATCCATGAGGTTGATAAGATTACAGAATAACAGAAAGGTTGAAGTTTAATGATATAAGTTGAGGATATGTATGTCTATGTTAAACCCTGACTTGATTTCTGGTACTCTCCTTTGTGACAAAAAAAATAGACACAATATCAAAACAGGTGGTAACAACTCAGTTTTCAGAAACAAGAAGGATGTGGTTGTGCTAATGAATCATTAGCAATTAGATAGTTGTTTATATCTTTGCTATATAATCATATATAAAGTTCACTTGTTAATGCTTTCTTAGCTCTTGTATAGAGACACATTTAAAGAACTGATTATTTGGTATTAGCAGAAAAAGCTAATGCAATTTATTAAGTTAGAATTTGATAACCATTTACCTATACAAATGTATGAGCTAAGTTGTCTAATATTTTTAAGTTCTTATTGAAGAAGAAAATTTATTTTTTCCCATATTAGTATTTACAAAAAATACATACTTTCATTTCTATAAGACATTTATGACCATTTACCAGGCTAATTTTACATTGAGTAAAGGGAGAAAACTCGATTTTTTAAATAGTTTTTATTGTAGTGCCTCAGATAACAATGAAAATATAGATGCAATATTTCATTATATACCCCAGCACTGACAAATACTTCTAATCCAAAAATACATAGATTTAATAGTTTATTTTTTTCTTTTACAATTGTTACACAAACCCACCGCAAAGTTTCTTTCAGGTTCAAATACATCTTGGAGATGCATAGTTAACACTTTTTAAAGGACTCACATTGATGTGATTTTAATCTGTAGAAAAAAGAAAGTTGAATAGTCTAAAAGTGCCCACATTTCTTTTCAGAATAGTAAGAATCAATACTTCAACTCTTGGTTGAAATACTTCAGCAGAAATAAAAAAAAAAAAAAAAACAATCAGTGCTATCTTCAGATCTTTCTAAAGATTTGGAATAATTATTCTCAGCAAGTTTCTGTTTGGTACATACATTTTTGTTTAATGTTTTTGTTTTTGTTCACAGCAGTTAGCCTTAGAACACAGTTCTGACAAGTTCTGTACACCAAATGGGGTACAAGAGATCAAACCCAGGTCAGCTTCATACAAGGCAAATGCAATACCTGCACTATTATCCTTCTGGCCTCCAATACATGATTTTGTTTAAAATAAAACACAATCAAACATTGTACTTATTCCCAGATATATTTTTTCAGAAAAATAGTTTGCTATTTCTTTAAAACCTTTAGATTTTGGTTTGTGGCTGGACCTGACTATGCTCAGGGATCACTCTGGTAGGACTCAGGGGCCAAATCTGCCATCCAAAACAAACCTGAGTCTTAGAAGTAAAATGTCACACAATACATCCAGTATTATCCATCTGACCTTTTATAGTTAAGTACAAATTAAAAAAATTGTAAGTGAATACTTATGGTTCTTTTTGTGAGTGTTTCATAGGGAAATACTATAAAAAAAAGATGAGCATGCAAAATTAATGCAACATAATTCTAAACTTAGAATTAGGTTCACAATTAGAAAATGATTTAGAAAACTGGAGAGGGTAGGAGTATTTTTCACACATTCCTAAGATATTGGATGATACATAAACATTTTGAGGTGAAATATAGTAGAAGAGAAGGAAATGATTCATCTTCAACTTCACAATGCAGTATGAATCTTTATAAACCAAAGCAGATATCCTTTTGAGATAGTCTATGGTTATGTACAATCAGATTTAACAATTTCTGTATCACAATGTTGTGTAAACAAAATATATGTATCTATTGCCTTCTCATAAGGTAGGCATTTAAATTTCTGTTCTGATTCCATGCTTATCAATTGGAAGAACCAATACTTAAAAATAACCATATTACCTAAACTACTATACAGAATCAATGCAATCCCTATTCAGAAAATATTTTTAATGGACTTAAACAATTTACTTATAAAGTTTGTGTGGAACCATAACACACCTAAGATAGACAAATTTATATTGAAAAACAAGAAACTGGTAGGCATCTCACTACCTAATTTGAAGCACTATTACAAAGCCATACTGATCAAAACAGCATGGTATCAGAACAGAGACAGACTATCAGACCAATGGGTCAGATTAGACTATTGAGTGACAAGTCCCCAAGTATATGGGCAGTGAATCTTTGACAAAGAAGCCAAGAACTTTAAATGTAATAAAGACAGTCTCTTTAACAAATGATGTTGGTATAATTGGATAACCAAGTGCAAGAAAATAAAGATTGATCCATATATTAGACATTACACAAAAGTCAATTCAAAGTGAATCAAAGACATTGAGATTTGTCCCAAATTCATAAAGTTTATTGAGGAAAACATGCAGAACACTCCAATATTTAGATCTCATAGGATGCCAATGGCAAGGGCTACAGCAATGAATTTGAATAAATTAGACTACATTATATTAAGAAGTTTCTGTATGGCAAAAGAAACACTAGCTAAAATTAGAATACTAATAGCTAACTGAATGGGAGAAAGATTTTCATTTAATAAATTAGATAAAGGTTGATATCTAGGATACATAAAGTATGCACAAAGTTTGACTCCACAAAACCTAAAAAAATTTAATAAAAAATGTTGAGAAAAAATAGAGACACTTCTCTATGGAAGACCAACAGATGGTCAACAGGCATATAAAAATTCTCATCATCACTTATCATTAGAGAAATATAAATCAAGACAAAAATTTGATATCATTCTACATCAGAGAGGATGTCAAATATTAAAAATAATGGAAAAAATATGTGGTGAGAAAGAAATTCTTTCTTATTTACTGCTGTTGGGAATGCTGCCTGGTCCAATACAAATGGAAAACTGTATGGAGGTTTCTAAACTCTAACATGAGCTGTCATATTACCCATCAATCACTCTTTTGAATATCTAACCCCAGGTCAGAAAAAATTATATAAAAAATATTATAGGCACCCACTTTCACTGCAGCTATTCACTATTCACCTCAGTACAGTAACTAAGACTTGGAATCAACCTAGATGTCCAACAAGAAATGAGTGGATAATAAAATTGTGGCATAGAGGGGCTGGAGAGATAACACAGTGCTAGGACATTTGCCTTGCATGCAGAAGGACAGTGGTTCGAATCCTGGCATTCCATATGGTCTCCTGTCGGGGGCGATTTCTGAGTGTAGAGCCAGGAGTAGCCCCTGAGCACTACTGGGTGTGATCTTCCACCCCAAAAAAGGTGTGGCATATGTATACAATGGAATACTACATAAATAAGCAATGATGCAATTATAAAATTGGCCACAACATGGATGGAACTGGAAGATATTATGTTAAATAAAGTATGCCCAAAGAAGAAGGATAAATACAGAATGATATCACTTATGTGTAATATTTATAATAACTGCATGAAGAAAACGGTGATTTAAATGGAGTTGTCTTGTCTTTATAGTATAGCCAGGAGGAGGAAAGAAAATGAGTGGGGAAGAGAAACACAAATAAATATGAAAGGATGGGGGCCTGGGGCCAAGTGGTCTCAGGTGTTCATGCTAAAAAAGGACAGAACTAAATACTCAAAGCAATATCAACAGCATTGGATTCAAGAGAACCAAACTCTCACAATCTAAACTTTAAATATTTCTGTTAGACTGGCAGGCCAGGGGACAAGGAAGAGGAATGGGACACACTTGGAGAACATTGGTGAAGGGAGGTAGACAGTGTTGGAGGTATTGGCCATAATTCCTTGTATGACTGAAATTCAACAATAAAGGACTTGCAAACCGCAATAGTTTCAATTAAATAAAACTTAAAAAATAAAATTAAATATCTATTTGAATCATGATTTTAATATGAAGAGGTTTAGCCTTTATTGCTTGTCACTTCCTCTTAGCTGACAAAAAACAGAACAAATAAAATGATAACATTTCTAAGATTCATACTGATGAAATAATCATAAAGAATAATGATCTAATTAGTGAATAAATATAAAACATTATTGAAAAGTGCATTACTGAAAGGCCTAAATATGGGAAAATGGCCAATGAAAATGTAAATAAGTACAGGCATATAATGCTGTAAGAATGTTTAAATACTGATGTGATAGATAGACAATATGTTGAGGAACTTAAAAGAGAGGATTCAAAGTAAGTAATAGAAGTTTGTTTAATAATTAATAGTTTTAAAGAGAAATATATGAATAATGAATCATTACTAAAATATAACAAGATTTATATTTGAAGCCATACTTATTTGTAGTTGTCTAAAATATAGCAAAGAACAAATACTTGGGGCCAAAGCCATGGCACAGGGCTCAAGGAGTCTGCCTTGTGCGTAGGCGAGGACAGACTGCGGTTTGATCCCCCAGCGTCCCATATGGTCCCCCAAGCCAGGGGCGATTTCTGAGCATATAACCAGGAGTAACCTCTGAGCATCACCAGGTGTGCCTCCCCCAAAAAGAACAAATACTCAAGAAAATTAAGTAACTGACCATTTGTTGTGCTATAATATTTCTAGTTTTAGTATGTAACTAAAACTGGAGAACAGAATGAGTAGAAGCAGGGACTAAAAATATTAGATTGTGTTTTGCATTTTTAGAAATGATTTTATTATATTAATAATCAGTAGAAAAAAAGTCTGAAAAACTACTACATGTTTTTTCCATCACCCTAAACAGAATTCACTGTGTTTTATGAAGATGACAATGAATTAAAGATTACTTAGAAATCCTCAGTATGTTTATGCTCAAATGATATAGATATTTGCTGTGATAGTCATATTAATTAGTCACATGGTTTAGGATTGTCAGTATTTTTGTGGTTTATAGTCATCATGATGATTAGTATTAGTATTGCTAATATCCATTGTAAACTATATTACAAATCAAAATGTACATCTCATTTTTGTAGAATCCATAATGCACATTTCTGGGGGACTCAAAAGTTAGAAGAACCTAGTTTAAAAACTATTTTATAAATATTACCTGTTGTATTACTGATCCTACCATAATCAATATTTATACTTCACCGTAGGGTGTGACCTGGTGATGGGACTATTGGATTATTCCCTACGTGCTATTCTTCTCCCACCCTAGGGTATGGCCTCGCTCTTGTCAATAAAAGCAGAAGAAGGCGTGCACTTGCTCATTCTTTGGTGTTCCATACTAAGCTGCATTCCTTCTTAGGAACAGAGCTTGTGTGGCTGGATTTCTTGCTTGAGAGCTGGATTTCCCAAGCCTGTTCATGTACCTTTTCCCTTCATTATTTCCTACTTCAACATTTGCTTCAGGACCTTCATTTTACCAGATCCTCGTTTTGGAGACCTTGGCTTCACTAGCAATTACCCCTAAATACATCTATTACATTAGTCTAATTTTTTTAATAAAATAGAAAACACTGTATGAATGAGTTATGAAACAGTGATGAGCATATAGCCTGAAATATTAAAGTTAAATTTAAACACAAATTATGACTTTTTAAGCAGAGTTTGGTTTCGACTACAATTTCAATGCTATTATTTCAGCTATTTTTATTAGTACTCTGAATAGAATTATTGATTTAATCTCTTTAACATATACCTCCCTACTAAAATTAAGTAAAGCCTGTGTATTTTGTTTTGTGATTATTTTTTTCCTGTGCCTAGTATGAATGATTCCTGTGTACGTGAACTTGTGTTGTCTGTGTATTAATCAAATTTATATTTAATATGTAGTGCTTTAAAACTTTGTATGAGAGAATTCTCCCCTCATAGAATTACAGTTCTATTATTTTGTTTGGAGACACTTTGAAACATCTTTTAATATAGAATGCCTAGAAAAATTTAAGCTCTTAAAATTAAAATGTTACGGGAGCCAAAGCATTAGCACAGCTGTCGGGACTTGCACACAGCCGACCCAGGAAGAATTCGGTTTGATTCCTGGTACCCCATGAGGTCCCCCAAGCCTGCCAGCACAGATTTCTGAGCACAAAGCTAGGAATAACTGCTGAGCACTGTTGGCTGTGGCCCTCCAAAACAAAATAAATAAGTAAATAAATAATAAAATAAATGTTACTATAGCTAAAAATTAAAAATATATTTATAGAGAGCATAAAAACTGGCTAACCTTTGCAAAAGCTGGCTCCCTGTGTGTGACACCAGGCGGGGAAAATCCGCGAAAGTACACCGGCCCAGTGGGGCTCAGCTGTGAAAGACTGTGAGTGTGACCTGTCTATGTCTGTCTACTGTCCTCTTGCGTGAAACTCTTGCGAGTGGGGCAAAAAGAGCCTCCAGAAACCTCGCTCGCCCAGACGCCACTTTCAGGGAGGGACTTCAGAGCATAAAAACCGGCTAACCTTTGCAAAAGCTGGCTCCCTGTGTGTGACACCAGGCGGGGAAAATCCGCAAAAGTACACCGGCCCAGTGGGGCTCAGCTGTGAAAGACTGTGAGTGTGACCTGTCTATGTCTGTCTACTGTCCTCTTGCGTGAAACTCTTGCGAGTGGGGCAAAAAGAGCCTCCAGAAACCTCGCTCGCCCAGACGCCACTTTCAGGGAGGGACTTCAGAGCATAAAAACCGGCTAACCTTTGCAAAAGCTGGCTCCCTGTGTGTGACACCAGGCGGGGAAAATCCGCAAAAGTACATCGGCCCAGTGGGGCTCAGCTGTGAAAGACTGTGAGTGTGACCTGTCTATGTCTGTCTACTGTCCTCTTGCGTGAAACTCTTGCGAGTGGGGCAAAAAGAGCCTCCAGAAACCTCGCTCGCCCAGACGCCACTTTCAGGGAGGGACTTCAGAGCATAAAAACCGGCTAACCTTTGCAAAAGCTGGCTCCCTGTGTGTGACACCAGGCGGGGAAAATCCGCAAAAGTACACCGGCCCAGTGGGGCTCAGCTGTGAAAGACTGTGAGTGTGACCTGTCTATGTCTGTCTACTGTCCTCTTGCGTGAAACTCTTGCGAGTGGGGCAAAAAGAGGCTCAGAGGAGCACGGCCGCTCCGCTTCGCTACGCGGCCGTGCACTCTTTCTAAGGAAAGAACTCCATTGCAACAAGAAGGAAAAATCACACTAAGAACGGCGCTATATCACAGAAGCAAACATTTCTCTCTGGACTGTCTTCTCTGTTGCATGCTCGGGCCTAAGATTTGTCCCAGTGTGAGGCTTCATCCATGGAGGACTCCCCTCCCTTAGAGGCAAGTCAGCCCATCCAGAAAGGGAGGAGCCAGAGGAGTGTGCTGCCTACATCATATAGACAATGAATACCACTACAACACGTAGAAAAACCCACAATACAAGTGTGACAATGGGGAAACAACGCAGGCCAGCATCAGACATAGAGAATGAAGATGACAATTCTGAGGACCAGATAATGACTGAACAACTAATCAACCTCTCAGATAAGGACTTTAGACTAGCAATATGGAAGGTGCTCAACAGACTCCAAGAAACCATGGATCGAGTTGAACAGAACACTAATAAGAACCAAGAAAATATGAAGGCAGAAATGACAAAACTCCAAACTGAAATAACATGTCAACTAACAGGACTGAAAAAGTCAGTAAATGAAGTGAATGACAAAATGGATAAGCTCTGGGACAGGGTATCAGAAGCTGAGAATAGACTTGGTGCTGTGGAAGATGAGATACATAACAATTCCATACAGCAGGAGAGATTGGACAAAAAACTTAAAGCAAATGAGCAGACAATGGAAAAATTAGTCAAAGAATGGGAACAGACGAAAATAGAAGTCTATGATAAGATCAACAGAAACAACTTAAGAATCATTGGAGTCCCAGAGACCCAGGAAGAAAATTTCCAGGAAGAATCAATGGTCAAGAACATCATTAAAGAGAAACTTCCAGAGCTAAAGAATATATGTGATCAAATCCTGCATGCCCGAAGAGTACCAACCAAAAGAGACCCCAGAAAAACCACCCCAAGACACATCCTAGTCACAATGACAAATCCCACAGATAGAGACAGAATTCTGAAAACAGCAAGATCAAAAGGGGAAATCATGTTCAAGCAAGCTTCCCTGAGATTTACAGCAGACCTGTCATCAGAAACCCTCAATGCCAGAAAGCAGTGGTGGGATATTGTGACAAGACTGAATGAAATGAATGCTTCAACCAGAATACTATACCCAGCAAAACTCACTTTCTGGTTTGATGGAAGAATACATGGTTTCACAGACAAAAAACAGCTCAGAAACTTCACAGACACAAAACCAGTCTTAAGAGAAAAACTGAAAGACCTAATCTAAGACAAGACTACCCAAAAGACACACCAAATTTTGAAATAAAGATGGCGTTAAATCCCAGGACAATTCTTTCTCTCAACGTCAATGGACTAAATGCACCAGTTAAGAGACACAGAGTGGCTAAATGGATCAAAAAACTCAATCCAACCTTCTGCTGCCTACAAGAAACGCACCTGAATAGTCAGAACAAACATAGACTCAAAATAAAAGGCTGGAGAAAAGTTATCCAAGCAAACAACACCCATAAAAAAGCTGGAGTGGCCATACTAATATCAGATAATGCAAACTTTATACTCAGGAAGGTTGTAAGGGACAAAGATGGACATTTTATATTAATCAAGGGGTACGTAGAGCAGGAAGAATTCACTCTCCTAAACATATATGCACCGAATGAGGGGCCAGCAAAATATTTAATACAACTCCTGACAAATCTGAAAAATAATATCAACAACAACACAATAATTGTGGGGGACCTTAACACGGCTTTGTCAACACTGGACAGGTCAACCAGACTGAAACCCAACAAGAATATACTAGACCTGAGGAGAGAAATGGAAGAAAGAGGCCTAGTGGATATATATAGGACACTCCATCCCCAGAAACCTGGATACACATTCTTCTCCAATGTACATGGGACATTCTCCAGGATAGACTACATGCTGGCACATAAAACATACCTCCATAAGATCAAGAGGATAGAAATTTTGCAGGCTACCTTCGCTGACCACAAGGCTCTGAAATTATTTGTGAACTCCAAAGGGACTCAGAAGAAACACTTTAACACCTGGAAGTTAAACAGCCTCATGCTCAATAACCAGTGGGTCCGAGATGAAATCAAGGAGGAAATCAAAAGGTTCCTGGAAACAAATGACAATAAAGACACAAACTCTCAGAACTTATGGGACACAGCAAAAGCAGTACTGAGAGGAAAATTTATAGCTTTGCAAGCACACATCAGGAAGGAAGAAGGAGCTTACCTGAGTAGCTTAATGACACAGCTAATAGAACTAGAAAATGCTCAACAAAAGGACCCAAGAATAGGAAGACAGAAGGAAATAACAAAGCTGAGAGCAGAAATCAACGAAGTGGAAACTCAAAAAACAATCCGAAAGATCAACGAAAGCAGAAGTTGGTTCTTTGAAAAAATAAACAAGATTGATAGACCACTGGCAAACCTAACAAAGAAAGAGAGAGAGAGAAACTTGATAACTCGTATCAGGAATGAAAAAGGAGAGATCACTACTGATATGACAGAGATTCAAAGGGTAATCAGAAACTACTTTGAAAAACTCTACGCCACTAAAAATGAGAACCTGGAAGAAATGGATAAATTCTTGGACTCTTATAATCTTCCACGGTTGAAGGAAGAGGATGTAGCATATCTAAACACCCCCATCACCATTGATGAAATTAAAACAGTAATCAAATGTCTGCCAAAAAACAAAAGCCCAGGTCCAGATGGATTCACTAATGAATTCTATCAAACTTTCCAAGAGGAACTACTGCCAATCTTGGCAAGACTCTTTCATGAAATTGAACAAACAGAAACACTTCCAAATAGCTTTTATGAAGCCAACATCACCTTGATACCTAAACCAGACAGAGACGCTACCAAAAGAGAAAATTACAGACCAATATCACTGATGAATGCAGATGCAAAGATCCTCAACAAAATCCTGGCAAATAGGATTCAATGCCTCGTTAAGAAGATCATCCACTACGATCAAGTAGGTTTCATCCCAGGAATGTAAGGCTGGTTTAACATCCGTAAATCTATCAACGTAATACACAACATCAATAACAAGAAAAATAAAAACCACATGATCATATCAATAGATGTAGAGAAAGCATTTGATAAGGTCCAACACCCATTCTTGATCAAAACTCTCAGCAAGATGGGAATGGAGGGAACCTTTCTCAATATAGTGAAGGCCATCTACCACAAGCCAGTGGCAAATATTATCCTCAATGGAGAAAAACTGAAAGCCTTCCCTCTAAATTCTGGCACAAGACAAGGCTGTCCTCTCTCACCACTCCTATTCAACATAGCACTGGAAGTACTTGCTATAGCGATTAGGCAAGAAAAGGATATCAAGGGAATCCAGATAGGAAAGGAAGAAGTCAAGTTCTCACTGTTTGCAGATGACATGATACTCTACTTAGAAAACCCTAAAGACTCTATCAAAAAGCTTCTAGAAACAATAGACTCATATAGCAAGGTGGCAGGCTACAAAATTAACACACAAAAATCAATGGCCTTTCTATATACCAATAGTAATAAGGATGAAATGGACATTAAGAAAACAACCCCATTCACAATAGTACCACACAAACTCAAATATCTTGGAATCAACTTGACTAAATATGTGAAGGACCTATACAAAGAAAACTATAAAACTCTGCTCCAAGAAATAAGAGAGGACACACGGAAATGGAAACACATAACCTGCTCATGGATTGGCAGGATTAACATCATCAAAATGTCAATACTCCCCAAGGCATTATACAGATTTAATGCCATCCCTCTAAAGATACCCATGACATTCTTCAAAGAAGTGGATCAGACACTTTTGAAATTCATTTGGAACAATAAACACCCTCGAATAGCTAAAGCAATCATTGGGAAAAAGAATATGGGAGGAATTACTTTCCCCAACTTTAAACTGTACTACAAAGCAACAATTATCAAAACAGCATGGTATTGGAATAAGGATAGGTCCTCAGATCAGTGGAATAGGCTTGAATACTCAGAAAATGTTCCCCAGAGATACAACCATCTAATTTTTGATAAAGGAGCAGGAAATCCTAAATGGAGCAGGGAAAGCCTCTTCAACAAGTGGTGTTGGCACAATTGGATAGCCACTTGCAAAAAATTAAACTTAGACCCCCAGCTAACATCATGTACAAAGGTAAAATCCAAATGGATTAAAGACCTCGATATCAGCCCCAAAACCATAAGATATATAGAACAGCACATAGGCAAAACACTCCAGGACATTACAGGCATCTTCAAGGAGGAAACTGCACTCTCCAAGCAAGTGAAAACAGAGATTAACAGATGGGAATATATTAAGTTGAGAAGCTTCTGCACCTCAAAGGAAATAGTGCCCAGGATACAAGAGCCACCCACTGAGTGGGAGAAACTATTCACCCAATACCCATCAGATAAGGGGCTAATCTCCAAAATATACAAGGCACTGACAGAACTTTACAAGAAAAAAAACATCTAACCCCATCAAAAAATGGGGAGAAGAAATGAACAGACACTTTGACAAAGAAGAAATACGCATGGCCAAAAGACACATGAAAAAATGTTCCACATCACTAATCATCAGGGAGATGCAAATCAAAACAACGATGAGATACCACCTCACACCCCAGAGAATGGCACACATCACAAAGAATGAGAATAAACAGTGTTGGCGGGGATGTGGAGAGAAAGGAACTCTTATCCACTGCTGGTGGGAATGCTGTCTAGTTCAACCTTTATGGAAAGCGATATGGAGATTCCTCCAAAAACTGGAAATCGAGCTCCCATACGATCCAGCTATACCACTCCTAGGAATATACCCTAGGAACACAAAAATACAATACAAAAACCCCTTCCTTACACCTATATTCATTGCAGCTCTATTTACCATAGCAAGACTCTGGAAACAACCAAGATGCCCTTCAACAGACGAATGGCTAAAGAAACTGTGGTACATATACACAATGGAATATTATGCAGCTGTCAGGAGAGATGAAGTCATGAAATTTTCCTATACATGGATGTACATGGAATCTATTATGCTGAGTGAAATAAGTCAGAGAGAGAGAGAAAAACGCAGAATGGTCTCACTCATCTATGGGTTTTAAGAAAAATGAAAGACACCCTTGTAATAATAATTTTCAGACACAAAAGAGAAAAGAGCTGGAAGTTCCAGCTCACCTCAGGAAGCTCACCACAAAGAGTGATGAGTTTAGTTAGAGAAATAACTACATTTTGAACTGTCCTAATATTGAGAATGTATGAGGGAAATGTAGAGCCTGTTTAGGGTACAGGCGGGGGTTGGGGGGGGAGGAGGGAGATTTGGGACTTGGGTGATGGGAATGTTGCACTGGTGATGGGTGGTGTTCCTTTTATGACTGAAACCCAAACACAATCATGTATGTAATCAAGGTGTTTAAATAAAAAAAATTTAAAAAAATATATTTATAGAATAGAGATTGTATATTACAAAGTTTTCTCAACTAAATTTAAACAAATGGGTGCTGGAGCAATAGCCCAGTGTGTAGGGCATTTGCCTTTAGTGAAAGGCAACCAAAATCCATTTGATCCCAAACATGGATCCCTGAGCCTGACAGGAGTAGTTTCTGACCACTGAGCCAGAAGTAATTCCTCAGCACTACAGAATGTGCCCTGTCCCTCAAAAAAGATTATTATAGATTACATTATGAAACAGGTCAAAATGAGATGCCACATTTATAGTCTTTTTTTTTAATTTTTATTTTGATCATAATGGCTTACATATCTTTCACAGTAGTATTTTATTTACAATCAACATTGAATCAGGGGAATACCCATCACCAAATTTGTCCTTTCCCCATCCCAGTTCCCCTTCTGCAACCCATAACCCCACCATCACCCCCCAGACTGCTAGAGTAGATGGACCCCTCTTTGTCCTGCTCACTATTAGTGATCATATATCTGTTTGGTCCTAGTATCCTCCTCTGTATCCCCCTCTATTTAAGAAGTGGAGCTAGATAAATCGAGTTATGGATGCCACATTTATAGTCTTATCAGGAAGGAGTAGCTTTAAATTCTAAAAGGATCCTATGGCATAAAAATATTAATTGAATGAGAATGCAAAAAAAAAACCTGTATTTTGTGTCAATATGCTAACAAATTATAATAAGAATTTCTGCCTAGTAGACTGAGATATAAATGTAGAATGAAAGAAAGAGTGAGAGAGAGTAAGAGAGATGTGTAGCTCTCTTCACCTATATTTGCTAGGACTCATAGTTCATAGATAGTAGCAAGGCCAGAGTGGAAAGTTTCAACAGTACAGAAGTTAGCAACAAAAGGCTTGAGTGCTAATACAGAAGGTACATAGCCTTTGCCTTGTTGGAAATCTACCCAGTTTAATTCCTGACATCCTATGACCTATATGGTCTCTAGGAATTTGATCCCTGAGTGCAGAGCTAGGAGAAAGCTTGAGCTCCACCAGGTATAGACAAAAACAAACAAGCAAAAACAAATAAAGTTAACAATGAGAAATTGTGATTCTTCCCTGAAGTAACACAAATACAAAGTGGAAAAGTAAGCATATGATAACTTCCAAGAAAATTCTACACTGGAATTCAAGTAAAATTTTCAAGTGACATTGGATATAACATGCAGAGAAGAAAATTAACAATTAAACATATATGTGGTGACATGACGCAGAATTGCTTAAAAATAGCAGTTACTGTGATATCATTTTAAATGCTGAAGGCAGTTGATAAGAGACTATTCCTGTGTTTAGAGTGTTTAGGACAACGCAAAGCTCTTTTACCTAGTATGGATCTTAGAGCTGCAGTTGGTTCATAAAATGTAGTTCAACAATGAGAATACAGAGGAAAATTAAAAAAAAAATAAATCAGATAACAACAGCAGCAGCAGCAGCAGCAACAACAACAACAACAACAACAAAAACAGAACAAACTTTGAAGTGGCATGAGGAAAGATTATGTAGAAAATTACTTTCCACAGGATTCCTCAACATATAACAACTAACACTATTTAATACCCTCTGTCATGATAATGCATTGATAGAACGGTGTTTTTAAAAGATGGATATGATTTCTGTGTAGGTTCGTAGAGAAAAGTAACCAGAGGAGAAGGGAACATTAGGAGTTTTATATCACTTTCGAGAAGAAAGGCTATAAAAATTTGAACACTTAATACTGGATATATGTCATGTAGTATTTTCTGTTAATTAAATTTCTTGGTATAATGGTTCAAGAAAAAGGCTATTGTTTTATATTTTATGGATTTCTAGGAGCACAGGGAAAAGAAGAGAACACTCTTCCCAGCCTCACTAAAGATGACTTTCTAAAGAACTTCAAACAAATCAGAAGGGAGGAAGTAGTTATAAAAGTACCACTTGTAATGACTTCCTGATAAATGGATGCATGCACCCAAGAGTTATATAGTAAGACAAAGTAAAATACAGAAAATTTATGAGGTAACAAGTACACTCAGATAGTACAATAAAAGCATTTAGTGTGCCAAAATTTTAAACAGCTTTCCTTGGTAAATAAGCTTCACTATAAAGTATGCATACAGATTCTCCTAATGTAGTTGAATATTAACTTCCTATGCATGAGTAGACAGATTATTAAACAATTAAATTAAGTATAATTCAGAGTCTAGAGAGTGGGGACATCTGAAATTAATCTGCTAATTATTAGCTGCATCAGAAAACTCTTTATAGCAAAATAAATAAAATGGTAAATTAAACTCCACCTCGTTGGAGAGTTGAATTTGGCTGACTTAATTTTCAATTTAAAAAGTGGAAGATGTAATTGAGTAGGAAAATCACATATTTTTCTTTGGCATTTTTAATATACCTTGTCAGGAAAAGAACATTAGTATACAAAGAACTATAAAATAAGCACTTAGGTGCTCTTGCGGAAGTATATGTGTAGTAGAAACAAAAATCGATGTGTAACAGCACTTAAAAATAAGTAAAATAGGAGCCAGAGAGAGCATATATCAGGCAGATCATGAGCTCTTAATTCAAAAGTCCTGGGTTTGATCACCCAGAATCCATTATAGACCCTACAGTCTCAGTAGCAATCACTGAGAGCAGAACCAGGAATAAGGACTGAGCACAACCTGGTATGGTCCATTCCACCACATATTTTCAAAGTTAAAAATGCTGGGAAAAGGGGTAGAGGAAGGGCAACGCTGGTGATGGGAATGGCCCTGATTCATTGTGACTATGTACCTTAAATATTATTGAAATATTTGTTATTCACTTTGGTCACAATAAAAAATGATTAAAAATAGAAATTAATAAACAACTAAGTAAAATTGTTTTATTTATTTTATTTAACACTAGAAACATTTATATTTTAAATGGCAAATGGAACTATAAATAACATTTAAATAAAATATATTTTTGTTTCCATTTAAAATGCTTTTTTTACATTTTCTTTACTTTGAATGATGCTTTAAACCCCAGATTTATTTTAAACTTCTGCCTATTGTTTTTGTTCACCTTTGCCAAAAGACAGTCAACTTCTAGGTCTAAGGTTAAAAGTTTTAAGGGAAAATATCTGATTTGGTTATGATGGTATTACTAAATTCTCTAACATGCTGCTTCTAGGCTATACTTGGTTCATTTGCTTTGACAACTAATTATAAAAAAATTTCAAAAACCAAGAAAACACACCAAAATCATGTGGATTTAATCACTAGAAATTTAAAGTCCACAAATCTGAAATATATTTGTCAGTGATGCAATGGTTATTTCATATATTTCTCCTAACTAACAATATTTGATGACCTTTGACTGATTGTCACATTCTCTCTGTGTCTATGCTTCTGTTTTTCTTGATACTTTATTGGAGGTAACACAAGTCATTTGATATAAAGGTAAGTCCCATCCTAATTACATCTTGATATGATTATATGTGCTGAGTAAAAGTATTATTAATGTCAGATAACAATGCATTCACAGCTACTAGAGTTAGAAATTCAACATTTAGGAACATTTATAATTTAACACATTAACAGCTTTCATATTAATATGACAATGAGTATTTTCTTTGTGATAAATTTAGACCCAACTTTTCTTTAATATGTAATTTCATGAACTAAAACTATAGAGGACATCTTATTTTTAGGCTAAATTTCTTTTAATTAGAATTAAATTTCTTTTAATCAGAAACTTAGATTCTTGTGGAATAGGAGTAACCTACTATTTTAGGATATTTTCCTAAATATTCAGTTATAATCTAAGAGTATTGGGGAAGGTGTTACAATAATAAGCACTTTGTATTTAATATGTCATTAAGTTTTAACCTCATCTATTGATTTTGATCTACCTGTATCCAAGGTAAGAGTATAAGTCGATATTGAAGGTTATCTCAACCACAATTAAGTTTAATATAATTATGTGTAATTATGCATAATTTTAAAAATTAATTCAAATTAGTTTCAGATAACTTTGACATGAACAATTTTATCTAAATTCAACCATTCCTGCCCATGTTTTAAGGCAGTTTTAAATCTGGCAAATCCTTGAAAGAAGTAAAAATCTTAACAAAATTGTTTTAAAATAAGTTATAAGCCTATACAAAATATGCTTTTTATCGTCTTTTGTGATTAAAAAATTTTGTATACTTTTTATATGAAATTAATAATTTTGTTAAAATAAATAACTATGCAAGCCAAATTTACAAATATTAAACAGGATAAAAATGAACAAAATTCTAAAGAAATACTTGTTCCAAATTTATGGTGGCCAGAACAGTGAGTTTGAGAAAATGGGAGATAACAGTATGTGATATTGGAGGTAAATTTAAATAATAGACTATTAGTCCTTTTATATTATGATAGTGAATTGGTATATTAATTTAGAAAACTATGTGAAATATATCTAGTACTAATAAAACAACTATGTTATAATACATGAGAAATGAAAGCAAAAGTAAAATCTATCTAGGGGCTAAGCGATAGCACAGCAGTAGGGTGTTTGCCTTGCACGCAGTTGAACCAGAACTAACCTGGGTTTGATCCTGGCATATCATATGGTCCCCCCAAGTCAGGAGGTATTTCTATGTGCATACCCAGGAGAAACCCCTGAGCCTCACCAGGGGTGGCCCAAAAACCAAAATAAAAAAAATATATAAATATAAAATAAAATATCTTAAGTCACTGAAGTATATATAAATATAGATTTTTGAAGAATGTTACTAATTAAAAGTGATAGAGGAAGGCTTAATATTCCTATATTATTAGGTAGTTCTCTGTTATCACTGAATCTTGTTTTTTTAATTATTATAAATCCATTAATTTCAAAATATTTGTTTAACTTCAATAAACTACAAATATTGGTTATTGAATGACGTTTTTTTTTTTAATAAGAGAACAGTCGAACCATTTGACAATCTTTGAGCATCAATGTACTTTCCTTATTTTGAACTAGTACTTTAAGACTACAAAGTAAACAGTGTAGATTCTCATTGGTATAGCATCATTTATTACTTTTAGGCATTTTTAGTAGAATAGCTAGAAAGTGTTTTTATTCAGTGTGTTTAAGGTTCTTTTGCTATTATATTTATCTATCTTGTATATTTCTCTCAAATTTATACAATGCAATCTTTGAGACTACTGAACTCATTGGATTTTTCATGCCTGCTTGATAGCTTTGATTTATCAAAATACTGGTGATACTGCAAATTTTTGTAGTAATTTTCACTCAGAGAGTTTTGTTTAACTAGCTGCTGGGTGCATCTATACTGACTATTGGCAATGAGTGTACTAGTACTATTACCACCTCATTTTTTAAATTTCAAATATAACATATGAATATAGCTTTAAAGTATTGGTTTATATGATTATTGTTCACCAGTTAATCATATGTGATTTTGATACCCAAACAATAGGATAAAAGTAAAGATTTCCCTTTCTATTTAGATTATAATGATATACGATGAATATATGAAATAGCAACTAAAACTCAAGAGAAAGAAAAACCCGCTTTGAAGTATGTCAGAATGTCAGGAGCAATTTAGACCTTAGCCTAGGTGCTAATTTTATCTGTGCTACCTTGTTTCTGCACCTGCTTGAAAGTACACCTACTCTATGAAGTCCTGTCTCAAGTGGAGACTGTTCTAAATTGCAGGTTAATTTTAGCTGGCAGCACACTTTCAGCACACTTACATCAATGTCATGTTCTGCTGCACTTTGCTTCATTCTGCAGGCAAACCCTGGCTCAAACCTGAAACAAAGGTTACTGCAATAATTTGCACCAGGTATGATAGTGATTTAATTATTATTCAAGCAATAATTAATAATTATTAACATTGAACGATTAAGCCTTTGGAAGACTTTCTACACTTTAATAGCTATCGTTTTGGCACTATTCACATCATCTTGAGTTAGACCTATCTTACCTATCTGTTCTTTATAATGCCACAAAGCAATGTTTTTATAGATATAGAATATTTGGTCTTTTTCCTAAAGTATCTGAGACTGTGTTTGGTGTTTTAAAAATCTAACTAGTCTTTGCAGCTTCATAGGACATTATACCTGAACAGCTACTCTATAAGACCTATTTATTATTACCAAGAAACCATCCTTTATAGAAGACAGTAATCAGTTTCACTATTTTCCCTCTCCTTTTCTGTTGTACTTCAGCTATTTTGTCTTTAGTGTACTTTTAAAAATCTATTTTTATAAAAACAAATTATATATTTAATTTTATGTGTGAAATAAAAATGGTACCCAGATATTCAGGAAAATGCTATGGTCTCTATCTGTTAAAGGTAAACTGAGAAGCTTCTGCACCTCAAAGGAAATAGTGCCCAGGATAAAAGAGCCACCCACTGAGTAGGAGAAACTATTCACCCAATACCCATCAGATAAGGGGCTAATCTCCAAAATATACAAGGCACTGACAGAACTTTACAAGAATAAAAACATCTAATCCCATAAAAAATGAGGAGAAGAAATGGACAGACACTTTGACAAAGATGAAATACAAATGGCCTATGGCAGGTCCAAAAGTAAGCCATATGCATCATTGTGTATAAAAAACAAACAAACATTTTGTATACATTTTGTATACAAGGCACTGACAGAATTTTACAAGAAAAAAACATCTAATCTCATCAAAAAATGGGGAGAAGAAATGGACAGACACTTTGACAAAGAAGAAATACATATGCCAAAAGGCACATGAAAAAATGCTCCACATCACTAATCACCATGGAGATGCAAATCAAAACAACTATGATGTACCACCTCACACCCCAGAGATTGGCACACATCACAAAGAATGAGAACAAGCAGTGTTGGCAGGGATGTGGAGAGAAAGGAACTCTTATCCATTGCTGGTGCGAATGCCATCTAGTTCAACCTTTATGGAAAGCGATATGGAGATTCCTCCAAAAACTGGAAATCGAGCTCCCATACGACCCAGCTATACCACTCCTAGGAATATACCCTAGGAACACAAAAATACAATACAAAAATCCCTTCCTTACACCTATATTCATTGCAGCACTATTTACCATAGCAAGACTCTGGAAACAGCCAAGATACCCTTCAACAGATGAATGGCTAAAGAAACTGTGGTACATATACACAATGGAATATTATGCAGCTGTCAGGAGAGATGAAGTCATGAAATTTTCCTATACATGGATGTACATGGAATCTAGTATGCTGAGTGAAATAAGTCAGAGAGAGAGAGAGAAAGACGCAGAATGTTCTCACTCATCTATGGGTTTTAAGAAAAATTAAAGACATTTTTGCAATAATAATTTTTAGGCACAAAAGAGAAAAAAGCTGGAAGTTACAGCTCACCTCATGAAGCTCATTGCAAACAGGGATGAGTTTAGTTAGAGAAATAACTATGTTTTGAACTATCCTAATAACGAGAATGTATGAGGAAAATAGAAAGCCTGTCTAGAGTACAGGTGGGGGTTGGGTGGGGAGGAGGGAGATTTGGGACATTGGTGATGGGAATGTTGCACTGGTGATGGGTGGTGTTTTTTACATGACTGAAACCCAAATACAATCATGTATGTAATAAAATTGGTTAAATAAAAAAATGAAAAAAGAGAAAAAAATCAAATGAACAAGTATAGAAATAAACAAACAAAAAAGAATAGAAAATTTCAGGACTTTTATAAGTCCCAGAGACAAAATTACAGTGATAATTTCTGACAAAATTGTAGTTATTTATAAAAGATAGTTTTTATTGTTATTAATAAATAATATAAAAACTGTATGGACAAAGTCCCTATGATATTCTAGCTTCCATAATTGATGTATTTAAGACATTGTAGAAGTTGTTCTAAAGGAAACATTATGTCAGCATTTTATGTGAAGCAATTGAATTTCAAAAATTTATATCATCTGACATGATTGAGTGTGAATATATGTGATTATATTTAAAGAATAATCTTTATATTTCTCAAAACTCCATAATTATCTTCAATTTGTTTCTACATGTCTTCTTTCTTAAGACAAAGAACAAATTCCAGGACAGCCAGACCCTTAAGAAAATAAAATATCTAATTATATATTCCTGACTCCCTTTGGTCTTTGTAGCCTGATCTCTGGTACATATTTCTCAAAAAACAATTCTTATGTGTATTGTAAAGGTTCCTGACACTTAACCGTCCTTGTCCAAGATTGCATATAAATTAATGATAGAAAAATACATTCAAATTTTTCCCTGCTAGATTTCCTTGCCTCATTGAGAAACGTTGCTTTCCTCAGATACGTTATAAACATCAACACATCTTTTCAAGTAAAGAAAACCTTATATGTTTCTTTTCCTACAAATGACTATGGATGCAGAAATGTTTTAATATTTTCATTATTACTTTTCTCTCAATATGTTGTGTACACTATTCCATGATTATTTGCCAAGTAATAAGGATATTATTATATAGCATAGAAAATTATATTATTATTATTCATTAAGTTTATATTGCCTAGGGACTATCAGTTATTATGTTAACATATTATTTTAAATATGTTCATTATAAATTGTAGCTAAAAAGAAAAAAATCCTATAGGCGATATTAAACAAAATATATGCAGAAGTAAAGGGGTTAATTAAACCATCCCATTTAGAGTCACTTTTGTAGAATATTGTCTTTTACTAAGGATATTTGAGGAAATGTATGCAAATTGGACACTAATATGATGATCAGTAGTACAAGAATATTATAAAATGTATTAATTATGAATTCTAAGAAGAAAAATGTACTTTGAATGAACTGAGTCCAATTGTTCCATTATGTACATTTATCTATATTTATATGGAATTTACAGGGTTGAAAATCCACCTGCTATGTGTCATACAAGGTCAAATACTTACATTTTCTATTGTCTCATTTAACCTTTATCTTTTAACCATGAGATCATTACTTTTATTCTTCATTTTAGAAACGTAATGCTAGACATAAATTGCACAGATGCATAATAGTGAATTACCATATCAGGCATCCAAACTATTTCTGACTGAAAGTTAAGTCTTTTCTAATACTATTATCCAGTATTTGTATCCCTTTTATATAACCACAAATGACTATTTAAGATATTTTCTTCATTTAAAAGTAGTTATCAATGAATTATATTTTCAATAAAAATTTATTGATTCAATTCATGACATTATAGCTCATACCTCTTGTGCCCATTTTCAGTCAAATTTTCTCTTAGTTACATGTCTAATCTATCACAAATTTTAATAGGAAAAATTAATTATATAAATTGTTATAGAATCTGTTTTTCTTGATTCTTAAATTTTAATTACTGAATAAAATAATTAAAGTATAAGAAAAAGTCTGGGAGTACCTATATTGAATACTTATTTTGTAGCTTATATTCCAATTTGTGAAGGAGTTCTCCTGCACATCACTGATAGTGATTAAAAAGGTATAAATTTCTTGAAAGACAAAGAAAATCTCTATGGGTAAGTTAATAATGGCATTTATGTCACTCATGATATCACATGGAAGTCATGGTAGTTTAGTTTTTATTCCATTTATATAAAATAATGTTATATTTAATTTTAAAGTATTAATTATAAGTAACTGTTCTTGTAACTGTACAGCTTTAGCAAGAATGAAAGTGATTGAAAAAAAATAGTCTGTACGTCTCAGGTACTGCTTCGATGATCTGAATGATCACCTGCTTAAATTCCTAAATGGAGGTATTACCTAGAGATAAAGTGTATGTTAAAGAGTTTTCTCGTGGCCATCTCGTAGTGCATGCAAGGTATGGTATCCCTTGTGGTATCCCAAGTTGCCACCTTAGCTTGTCCGCCCTTTGTATCCAAGGGTGCCTGTGGACAGAAAAGCTGAGAAGTTATTTAAAATATAGTAAGATAAAGGCATTAAAAGGTAGTGTTATGGTATGTTGCCATTGCAGTCCGTGATTTCCCTTGGTGTTCTATACTTGTGTTCCTGTATACGAACTCCAAGGGATTATTGTGGGCCTTTGTTGTAGAAGTCTGATTACCTACCTGTTCTCTCTCTGCTGCCGTTTCTGTTGTTATTGTTTTCTTTGTGGTATATTGTGTAATCAAAAATTTACATTATTCCTTTTTCATGTATTTTGGACACTGCTCCCACGTATATGTTGACTATTACAGTGTTCGGAGTTTCTACCATGTTAAACCCTGTTATTTGATTGTTAAGTATTAGTTGTGTATAAAATATATGTTCTAGGTGTTTCAGAATAGTGCTACCATTCTGTGTTTTTCTTTTGTCTTCTGACTTACTTCGTTTAACATAACATGATCTAGGTCCATCCACGTTGCTGCAAAGTCTGTGATTGTATCATTTCTAACTGCCATGTAATATTCCATTGTATATATGTACCACATCTTAATGATCCATTCATCTGTTGTTGGACATCGAGGTTGGTTCCAAGATTTGGCTATTATACTGATTGCTGCAATAAATAGTGGGGTGCATTCGTATTTTGGAATGAATGTCCTTCCATCTTGGGGGTATATGCCTAGGAGAGCAATTGCTGGGTCAAATGGCAGCTCAATTTTGAGTTCTTTGAGCACTCTCCAGACATTTCTCCATAGATGTTGGACTAGGGGGCATTCCCACCAGCAGTGGATGAGAGTTCCTTTCATACCGCATCCTCGCCAACAAAGGTTGTTTCTATTATTTTTGATGTGAGCCAACCTCACTGGTGTGAGGTGGTATCTCATTGTTGTCTTGATTTGGATCTCCCTGATGATGAGTGAAGGTGAGCATGTTTTCATGTGTTTGTGTCGAACACTTTTAATCAAACCAGCATTCCCTTGCTATTCTCTCCTCTCTTCTCACTACTTTTTTTTTTCTCTATTCTGCTCATTACTTTTTTCCCTTTCTCTTCCCCTTTTCTCTCTAAGGTATTTTCTCTTTTCTCTTCCTTCATACCCTACCCATATACCTTCCCCTTTCTCCCCTCCGGAAATCCAACTATCCCTTTACCCCTCAATCCAATCCAGATCTCCCACCATATTAAAACTCTTCACCCTCAGTCCTTATTCTATTAGGCATCAAGATTGACCTCCTACCCAACGAACCAGTACCCTGCACCCAGGCGAGGGGACACCCAGATAAACCCACACCTCGTCTCCTGAAAGAAAAGACAGCCAACTCCCCTGTGGACTCATGCTGCGAGGCCCTCCCTACTAATTCTCCCTAACGCGGACTGTTCCTTGAAACTGGGCCTAGGTCCAAAAGTATCCCCAAAGCAAGAACTCTTCCAAGACCTCCCTGCTGCAAATTTTTAATAATCTGAAGGTCAGCGGATGTGTTAGGAAGATGCCTGGGAACCCACACACCACAAGAAAAACCCAAAAGACAATGGGAAAAACTGTACTTCCAATATAGGCATAAAATCTGTAATACACCACCTCTTTACCTGCTCTCCCCCAAATGTAAGGTAGTCCTCTGCACCACTTTGGTTCCTCAAAAACTTCGCTAACTTATTTTATTTATATATTTTCTTTTTTTTCTTTTTTCTTTTTTTTGTTTTTGTTTTGCTTTGTTTTGTTTTTAATTTATTTATTTATCTTTTAAAATGATTATCCTACATATATATTGGTGAGCACATGCTTTTTTAATTCCCTTTTTTTTTTTCCCCTCGTTTTTGGGTATGTGACCTGTTTCTGTTATCCCCTCAGTCCACCCACAAATATACAGACATTATAATGTAGCACCACTTCCCCCTGCAAAGGCACACTAAGTAAAGGGGAAATCTTACATATATAAAAAAAAAAAAGAGCTCCTATCTACTAGAGATAGGAACTCATAGTTGTTTACAATATGAGGATATCTCCTGCCTTGAAAATATGTCATGTGGAATCAATTTAGACCTCAGGTGATTAGATACCATTCATTCAGCCTTGAACCCTTGATCCCCGACATAGAAATGGCACAGCTCATCACAACAGCTGCAGGAAACAAACTTTATCCGGGACAGCCTTGATAAGGCGGGACTAACAACAAGGCCCAGCTCTAACATGTTATCCTGACGAGAAAAATGCGAACATCTTGACCTTAGAGCAGATTAGCCTACCTTACCAACTAACGACAAGACAAAACCAGAAGTCTTGGCACCCTTTGGTAGGTCCAAAAACCAAGATCGGGATTTGCAGATGACTGGCTGCAAGAACCACGACCAGACTGTATACATCTTGGGACCAATAAAAAAGCCCTAGTTTAGGGCTTGAACTATGACCTGCACAATAATCATGATCCCCAGTCCCAAAGGTCCGGCAGAGAAAATTGTAATGGAATGGGGCTTTTGGAAGCACAAAGAAAGACGCTATCCTAGGTGCCACCCTAGGTTCAGTGCAAAGACCAAGATCACCAACCACAGAAGATGGATTAAAATGACAAGGAGGTAACAGAACCTCTAGAACCACAAAGACTGACTTCATCATAAGTCCCACCTCAGGATCTGTGCAGATACTGAGACCTCTAAACATAGAGCAGAAGTCTTCCACACACCAAAAAAACAAAACAAAACAAAACAAAACAAAAACAAAAAACAACAAAAAAAAAAACACCATCGGGAAAGTAAAGGATCCTGATCACGAGCAAAGTCTAGAGTTGATCCCATGACAGTCTGCTCCAAGGACAGAGAAACCCCATATCTCTTAGGCCAAGTGAATTCCTTTTCGAATGACCCCAATATTTACTGTGCCTGGACAGGAGGGAAAAAACAAATACAAAAGCACAAAATCTTGGTTATTTTTTATATAAATATATATATTACCTTTATTTATTATTGTTATTATTATTTTTGATTTATTTATCTATTTTGGTTGATTTTTCTGTTTGGATGCGATTATTGAAAGTGTTGTCCCCAATTATATTTATTTTTTTTTTCTTTCTTCCTTTCTTCTCTTTCGTTATGTGCTATACCATGTTTCTTAATTCGAGACCATGGCGTGATTTTTGTTTGTTTGTTTTAGTTTTTGTTTTTGTTTTTTTTGTTTGTTTTTTTTTTTTTTTTTTTGGTTTTTGGGCCACACCCGGTAACGCTCAGGGGTTACTCCTGGCTATGCGCTCAGAAGTCGCTCCTGGCTTGGGGGACCATATGGGACGCTGGGGGATCGAACCGCGGTCCGTCTCCTAGGCTAGCGCAGGTAAGGCAGGCACCTTACCTCCAGCGCCACCGCCCGGCCCCTGTTTGTTTTTTTTTTTGTTGTTGTTGGATTGTTTGTTTTGTCTGTTCTTTGAGGTGCTTATCGATATAGCTGGAGCCCTCAATTCATGGGAGGACTGCCCTGGTTTGTCTCTAAGGAGGCGAGATTGGGGAACAGGTGACTGGGCTGCTAGAGCAGTTCACATGATCTGTGGTGGTTATTCATTGAAAATGTACCTCATTATATCTGCTTTTGCTTTTCTTGGACAGCCCTGTCAGCCAACCCACCAGCTGTTAAGCAGTTTACAAGTAAATGCAATTTTTTTTGTTGTGGGGTTTTGGGTTTTTTTATATTTTATATTATATTTTGTTTAAAGTCCTGTGAATGTATATGTGTGATAAAAATGGCTTTTTCTGTTTAAAAAATAAATAAATAAAAACCATTACAAAAAAAAGAAAAATAAAGTTAAGATATAATTACAAAAAAAATAAAGAAAAAGAAAAAAAAGTGCCCAATATAAAAAAAAGAAAAAAAATAGTAATATAGATAACAGACACAAAACAAGCACAAATAATTTATATTTACATTTCTCCTTTTCTTTAAGTACATAAAATATCCTGTCTTTAAATATTATAACAACAATCTACTTAAAGTCAGTGTAAATCATTAAGGATTAATAATCTATTAGAGAATCAACCTGGAAAAAATGTGTTCTTGCAGTGTGTGTATTGTGATAGGGTTTGGAAATGTTGAGGATTGTTATTCCATTTATATAAAATAATGTTATATTTAATTTTAAAGTATTTACTTATAAGTAACTGTTTTTGTAACTGTACATCTTTAGCAAGTTTGAAAGTGATTGAAAAAATAGTCAATAGAGATAAAAGACACAAAACAAGCACAAATAATTTATATTTACATTTATCCTTGTTTTTTGAGTAGATAAGATATCCTGTCTTTAAATATTATAACAACAATCTACTGAAAGTCAGTGTAAATCATTAAGGATTAATAATCTATTAGAGAATCAACCTGGAAAAAATGTGTTCTTGCAGTGTTGTGTATTGTGATAGGGTTTGGAAATGTTGAGGAGAGTTCTATATGTTCTCTAAATGTTATGAGAAGACTATTTTCTTGTTAGCTTTAACTATATCTACATATCTTGAGTAAATATACCTAAAATATAACCAGCTATGGTATACCATAACAGATAACAGGCCATAGAACATGCATTATCTTTATGAACCCCAGGTTTGGGGCCGGAATGGTGGCGCTAGAATAAAGCATTTGCCTTACAAGCGCTAGCCTAGGACAGACCGTGGTTCTATTCCCCAGCGTCCCATATGGTCCCCCAAGGCAGGAACGATTTCTAAGCACATAGCCAGGAACAACCCCTGAGCATCACTGGGTGTGCTCCCCCCAAAGAACCTTAGGTTTGATCCCTAACATCTTATGGTTTCCCATACACTGCTAAGAAAAACTCTTAAGTTCTAAGATCAGAGTTTTTCAGAGTTACTTCTGAGCACTGCCAGAAGTATCCCCAAGATATTTAAAATATATCGTTATATAATATATATTATTATTATTATTATTTTTTTAATTTTTATTTTGATCATAGTGGTTTACATAGTGTTGACAATAATATTTTAGGTACATATTTACATAAAATCAGGGAGGATTCACATCACCAAATTGTCCTCCCTACACCTCCGTTTCTGTCCTACCTCCCATTTCCTCTTCCCTCACCCCAGGTCGGCTAGAATATATGGTCCCCTCTGTATCTAACCCACAACTTAGTAGTCTTGAACCTGTTTGGTCTTGATGCCTCCCTTAGTTCCCCCTCTAACTGGAGGCAGGACTAGCTAGTTCAAGTTGCGTGGTTTTGTTTGAAAAAGAGAAAAGTAATAAACTGGGGTAAGGGTCTAATACCCCGAAACTGGGCGGAATCCTTCTAGAGGCTCTCATCATCGATTTGAGAGATGAAGGAGAAAAAGAAGGTGAAACACTCCACCAGTACCAAAAGAAGTGTCAAATATCCAGTGAGGGCTCGAGCTATATCGATAAGCACCACAAAAAAAAAAAAACAAAGGCAAACAAACAAACAAAAAAAGCAAAACAAACAAAAAACAAACAAAAACAAACAAAAAAAACACGCCATGGTCTTGAAATGAGAAACATGGCATAGCACATAACGAAAGATAAGAAAGGAAGAGAAAATATAAGTATGATTGGGGACAATTTCAATACTCACTCCCAAACAGAGAAATCGACCAAAATAGATAGGTGAATAAAAATAATAACAATAATAAATGGAGGTAAAAAATATATAGATAATAACCAAGGTTTTGTGCTTTTTGTATTTTTATTTTTTCCCTCCTGCCCTGGCACAGTAAATATTGGGGTCATTCGAAAAGGAATTCACTTGGCCTAAGAGATATGGGGTTTCTCCTTCCTTGGAGCAGACTGTCATGGGATCAACTCTAGACTTTGCTCAGGAACCTTTACTCTCCCGGTGGTGTTTTTTTTGTTTGTTTGTTTGTTTGTTTGTTTGTTTGTTTGTTTGTTTTTTGGTGTGTGGAAGACTTCTGTTCTGTGTTTAGAGGTCTCAGTATCTGCACAGATCCTGAGGTGGGACTTATGATGAAGTCAGTCTTTGTGGTTCTAGACGTTCTGTTACCTCCTTGTCATTTTAATCCCTCTTCTGTGGTTGGTGATCTTGGTCTTTGCACTGAACCTAGGGTGGCACCTAGGATAGCGTCTTTCTTTGTGCTTCCAAAAGCCCCATTCCATTACAATTTTCTCTGCCGGACCATTGGGACTGGGGATCCTGATTATTGTGCAGGTCATAGTTCAAACCCTAAACTAGGTTTTTTTTTTTTGTTTTTTTTTTTTTGGTCCCAAAATGTATACCGTCTGGTCGTAGTTCTAGCAGCCAGTCATCTATAAATCACGATCTTGGCTTTTGGACCTACCAAAGGGTGCCAAGACTTCTGGTTTTGTCTTGTCGTTAGCTGGTAAGGTAGGTTAATCTGCTCTAAGGTCAGGATGTTTGCATTTTCCTCATTGTCAGGATATCATGTTAGAGTTGGCCCTTGTTGTTGACCCCGCAGTATTAAGGCTGTCCCGGCTGGGATTTGTTTCTTGCCGCTGTTGTGAAGAACTGTGCCGTTTCTATGTCTGGGATCCAGGGTTCAAGGCTGGATGAATGGTATCTAATCACCTGAAGTCTAAGTTGATTCCACATGACATATTTTCAAGGTAGGAGATATCCCTGTATTGTAAACAACTATGAGTTCCCATCTCTAGTAGATAAGAGCTCTTTTTTTTTTTATATGTAAGATTTCCCCTTTATTTGGTGTGCCTTTGCAGGGGGAAGTGGTTCTACATTATAATGTCAGTGTATTTGTGGGTGGACCGAGGGGATAACAGAAACAGGTCACATACCCAAAAACGAGAAAAAAAAAAGGAAATAAAAATGTATGTGCTCACAAATGTATATGTAGGACATTTAAAAAATAAATAAATAAATTAAAAAAAAAATTAAAGTGAGTTAGTGAGGTTTTTAAAGGACCAAAGTGGTGCAAAAGACTACCTTACATTTGGGGGAGAGCAGGTAAAGAGGTGATGTATTGCCAGTCTTACGCCTATGTTGGAGGTACAGTTTTTTCCCATTGTCTTTTGGGTTTTTCTTGTGGTGTGTGGGTTCCCAGGCATCTTCCTATCACACCCCCTGACCTTCTTCAGATTAGTAAAAATTTGCGGCAGGGAGGTCTTGGAAGAGTTCTTGCATTTGGGATACTTTTGGACCTACGTCCGGTTTCAAGAAACAGTCCACGTTAGGGGGAAGTTGGTAGGGAAGGCCGCACAGCATGAGTCTGCAGGGAGTTGGCTGTCTTTTCTTGCAGGAGACGAGGTGTGGGTTTGACTGGGTGTCCCCTCGCCTGGGTGCTGGGTACTGGTTCGTTGGGTAGGAGGTCGGTCTTGATGCCTAATAGATTAAGGACTGAGGGTGAAGAGTTTTAATATGGTGGGAGATCTGGATGGAATTGAGGGGTGAAAGGATAGTTGGATTTCCAGAGGGGAGACAGGGGAAGGTATATGGGAGGGGTATGCAGGGAGAGAAAAGAGAAAATACCTTAGAAAGAAAAGGAGAAGAGAAAGGGGAAAAAGTAAAGAGAAGAATAGAATTAAAAAAAAAAAAGTAGTGAGAAGAGAGGAGAGAATAGCAAGGGAATGCTGGTTAGGTTGAATGTGTTCAAAGAATAGAGCCTGTCGTTTAAGTCTGTACATCGCAGGCACTGCTTCGGTGGTCTGACTGGTCACGTGCTTCAATTCCTAAAAGAAGGTATAACCTAGAGATAAAGTATATGTTAGAGAGTTTTCTCGTGGCCCTCTCGTAGTGCATGCAATGTATGGTATCTCGTGTGGTATCGCGAGTTGCCATCTTAGTTTGTCCGCCCTTTGTATCCAAGGGCGCCTGTGGACAGAAAAGCTGAGAGGTTATTTAAAATATAGTAAGATAAAGGCATTAAAACATAGTGTTATGGTATGTTGCCATTGCAGTCGTGATTTCCCTTGGTGTTCTATACTTGTGTTCCTGTATACGAACTCTAAGGGATTATTGTGGGCCTTTGTTTTGGAAGTCTGATTACATACCTGTTCTCTTAATGCTGTTATTTCTGTTGTTGCTGTTTTCTTTGTGGTATAATGTGTTGTCAAGTGTTTGTGTTGCTCCTTTTTCATGAATTTTGGACACTGCTCCCACGTATATGTTGAGTATTACAGTGTTCGAAGTTTCTACCCTGTTAAACCCTGTTATTTGATTGTTAGGTATTAGTTGTGTATAAACTATATGTTCTAGGTGTTTCAGAATAGTGCCACCATTCTGTGTTTTTCTTTTGTCTTCTGACTTACTTCGTTTAACATAACATGATCTAAGTCCATCCATGTTGCTGCAAAGTCTGTGATTGTATCATTTCTGACTGCCATGTAATATTCCATTGTGTATATGTACCACATCTTAATGATCCATTCATCTGTTGTTGGACATCGAGGTTGGTTCCACGATTTGGCTATTATACTGAGTGCTGCGATAAATAGTGGGGTGCATACGTATTTTGGAATGAATGCCCTTCCATTTTGGGGGTATATGCCTAGGAGAGCAATTGCTGGGTCAAATGGCAGCTCAATTTTGAGTTCTTTGAGCACTCTCCAGACTTTTCTCCATAGATGTTGGACTAGGGGGCATTCCCACCAGCAGTGGATGAGAGTTCCTTTCATATCGCATCCCCGCCAACAAAGGTTGTTTCCATTATTTTTGATGTGAGCCATCCTCACTGGTGTAAGGTGGTATCTCATTGTTGTCTTGATTTGGATCTCCCTGATGATGAGTGAAGGTGAGCATGTTGCATATATGCGTTTTGGGCCATGTCTGGTGACCATTTGAAATAAAATATCAAATGTTGACCACGATACTTCTCTCACTATATATACATATATGTGTCTAAATGTACAAATCAGAGAATACTTATCTCTCCTAGTATCCTTGAAACTATTACCAGTAAACTATCATGTATTAATCAGCAGGATTAAGTCAAACAGAATTCCCAATAGTATGTTAGAGAAGTGTTTAAGACTACTAATCTGAGGGGTCATAGCAGTAGTATAGTGGTTAGAACATTTGCCTTGAGAATGGACAATTTAAGTTCAATCCCAGCATCCCTTTTGGTTTCCAGAGCTTTCCAGGCATATTTTCTGAATGCAGAGCCAGGAGTAACCCCAAGTACCACCAGGTATGGCCCAAAACACAACGAAAGACTATCAATTTGATATAGTTTATATTAAATTATTTGTATCTTTCATTGTCTAATCTCTTCCACTCTATTAGAAGTAAGTGCTATTTTCAAGGTAGTTTTATTATTTCAACTTTATATACTATAGTATTAGTGACTTGAAATAGGGTTAATGATGCTTTATTAATGGATTAATCATTATTAATGGCAAGATATTGGAATGTATCATTTTGTATTTTATTTACTTCAGATGACATTTTTAAATTCATCCTTGTTGGTGCACTTAAATTACTGTATAGATGATATAAACCTGGATTTCTTTACTATTACTTTATGTTTTTACAGAACATGTTCTAAGGATGGGCTTAAGTATCTCATGTGGGAATTTATATCACAATACAAAATTGTTGGTGAAAGAGAAAACTCATCTGTGTGCATACTACAGTTGGTCAAATCCCTGTCCAATTAATAAGGTGCCTCCCCCACATGTGAATTTATTTTGAGAATTTTTTATGAAGGATAAGACATGAGTTATGAATTAGAGGTAGCTTTAGAGAAATTTTTGGCATGTTAGAGTCACTAAAGAAAATCTTTTGATTCAAAATTCTGCAAAAGCAATACATTGTTCATGGTAAAAAGGTACAGAGTATTTTGATGAGTAGTATAATTATTTGTTTAATTATGAGAGCCACAACTGGCAGTGATCAGGGATGTTTTTACTGGCTCTGTGGTGAAGGATCAATCTAAGTGGTGATCAAGGAACCATATGTGGTGCTGGGTATTATACCTGCGTCAGTTTCATGCATACGTAAAAACATATGATTCTTTGCACTATTGTTCTTGTACTGAGTGTTTTTTATAGTAGACACAAAGTGTCTTCATTAAAAAATGTTGCTAAAAATTCAATAATGAAAGAGCATACCTCATTAGAAAAAATTATACAATATCTGTAAATTATTTATTACTTATTTTTCTCATTTTGTGTAGAACTTAACTATTACAATAGATCTAACATACAAAAGTTAGTAGACCCACTGGTTCAGACCAGATTTGGGGAAAACTTGCTTTTCTAAGAAAATCCAGATTTAGGTATCCAGTCAAACTATGCAACTCCATTTTTGTTTTGTTCTGAGGTGAAAACTAAAACAACAGTAAGGGATTTTTTTTATTATTTTTAAATTAGCGATGCTGTTGCATTCCTTATCCCAGCTAACATTACTGATAGAAAATTTAAGTTCTAATATCATCATGTCTCCATATATATTCATAGTCCCACTTCTTTCAAATATAAATTTGTTTTATTTCTTTTATAATTACTCTGAATAATATTTTAAACATTCAATTAACTAGAACTGGTGATAGCAAATAGTCTTGTCATGTTCCTAAATTTATATAAAATGTTTTAGCATAACACCATTGAGCTTTTTAGCCATAAATTTCTAGTGCATGACATTTATTTGATTTAGTTATTATATTTCAATTTTATTGAGAATTTTTATTATAAAGGGGTGCAAAACCTAGTCAAAATTACTTTCTCAGCATCTGTTGATATAATATTATTTTCCTAAAATCTATTTTAGTAGTTGTTCTTTATTATCCTTTCAGAAGAGTTTGAGAAACTACTTATCTATTCACTTAAAAGTTTGTTGGAATTCATTGCTTAAGTCATCCTGATTTTTTACTAGTTTTAATGTGCATACCTTGGAGCAATTTACTCAGGTTTTCTTTACCTATTTTAGTGTTTTTAGGTTAAAAATATATTTTACAAAAAAATAGAGAAGCTTGAGAGATAGTACTGAGGTAAAGACACCTGTTTTTGGTGCAGCAAATTCTGGTTTAATTCTGGCACCATATGCGGCCTCTCAAACTTGCCAGGAGAGATCACTGAGCACAGAGCCAGTTTTAATCACTGCTGTGGTGTGATTAAATTCCTTTTTTCAAAAACAAACAACAGAGAATTATTATTTGCTTTATTTAACTTTTGAACATGTATTATTTTTTTCCTGCTATTAATTATGAGTTTGTTTTAAGTTGCATGTAGCTAACTAGTTAAATCATTAATTTACATTTTTCTTATTTGTGAAGGCTAGATCACTATAATTAATTTTTTGTCCTACTAGTTTACTGCTTCCCATTGGTTCTGATAATGTGTTCTGTATCAACTATTTATTATTTAGTTTAAATTTTATACTATAAAGATCATAAAATATATTTAGTATGGTTTTAATATCTATATATAAACTGAGGATTATATGTAATGATATAATTACAATTATATAATATATAATATAATACATTGTATATTATGTTATATATGATATAATATGATATACATAATAGAATATATATTGGGCATTGAACCTGGGTTGACCACTTGCAAGTCAAGCATCCTACTCACTGTACTATCTCTCAGGCCAGCTGCCAGAAATGTAAAAGTCTTTGATAGTTTTTTTTGCCTGAGGGTAAGCATGGAATGTCAGAAAATGGAGGTTAATCATGGTATGACCAGGAACGTGTCATTCTGAGTAAAATTAGTCAAAGAAAGAAAGATCAATACATAATGAACACTCATATGTATATCTGGGATATAAAGAAATATATTGTTGGAATAATAAATTTCCAAAGAGAATGAAAGCAAAGAATATTTGAAATAATATTAGGAGGATTACACATCAACTTGAGGGGAAAGAAGATAAGACAAGATGACAAGGCCTTTGGTGAAGAGATGCATTCAATCTGGAGGAGGAGGTGGTGCTATAGGGTAGCAAAGTGTTATGTATGAAACCTTATAAGCAACAATATTGTAAAATAAACAGTGCAAAATTGTAAGTATAAATATTAATATAAATAAAAATAAATAAATAAAAAATAAATAAAAAAATTGAAAACTGGTGAATGGAAAGGGAATGGGGGACTGGTGAAGGGAAATGAAAACTGGTGAAGGAATGGCTGTTGAAACAATGTATGCCTGAAACCCAATCATAAATAACTGTAATTTAACGATTATTAAATAAAACAAGTAAAAAGTGAAGCAAAAATCTCCTGACACCAGTCTTGGGCAAATGAAAGAAATACCAAAATATGCTAAAAATGATAATATAAATTACAATCATCTTAATAATAATACTAGCATTCTAATTTCTTTAATTTCTCATGTTCCTTCTCTCTATAAACTCTGCGTTCCTCCAATTGTCTGAGGCCTTTTGAGGGCTACTATTTTTCTCTGTTGTTACTCAGTTGGAAATTTAGAGAAGGGGTTGGGTAGATAATATGGGAGTTAAGTCTCATAAATCCCAGCACTGCAAGAAGTGATTCTTGGGCAAAAAGCTAGGAATGAGTAATCCCTGAACACTGCTGGATGTTGTCCCTCAAAACACAAAAAAGTAAATAAAAAAATATTTTAAAAAAAGAAAATCCAGAGGAGGGAAAGAAGCTGTAGTCTTTTTTTTTTTTTTTTTTTTTTGGATCACACCCGGCAGTGCTCAGGGGTTACTCCTGGCTGTCTGCTCAGAAATAGCTCCTGGCAGGCACGGGGGACCATATGGGACACCGGGATTCAAACCAACCACATTTGGTCCTAGATTGGCTGCTTGCAAGGCCAACGCCACTGTTGTATCTCTCCGGGCCCAGAAGCTGTAGTCTTAACAAGCCTACCATTTTGTCAAAATGGCTTCATTTTGGCCAAAGTTTAAGAATTATAAGAGATTACTCTAAATTCCATCAGAGCTCTACACACAATAAAGAACATGCAGAAATCTCAAACATGGTGGTACAAAGTGATCCATCTGGTTTCTTATTGAACTGTAAAATAGAAGCAGAGCTTGAACTGGCCAGACTGCCCAGAGCCTTGAATTAATCACTGCAAGGTATGATGACCAGTTAGGAAGAATGTTTGAACAGATAAAAAACAATATTTATCACAATCTCATCAGAATGTCCAAAAGCCATTTCTACTTCTGTGTATTTGCTTTGCCTCAGATTATCAATGATATGGGGTGAGAAAATTGGCTCAACATGTGTAGAAATTGACTCCAAAATTGACTGACTGTTTGGACTCCAAGTCTATACTCTTAACTCTTCTTCTGTTCTGTAAAATAAATGGCCACCTAGCATTTTGATATTCCACCGAAATTTGTTGTGTTGCTTCACTGAGCTTTTCTTCTTCTGTCTATACCAATATGTATGAGGACTGTGTAAGTGATTGCTTAATTGTCTCATGGCTCATGACTACAGAATCTTAGTAGGCTCCCTCATGTGTTTTCAATGGACACTATTTTGTTTAACAGAGATTTCTGTCTCATACTCCAGTCCATTGAGACGGAAATGAGCCAAATCATCTGCTTTCTCTGTCAGGACTCCAAGTTTTTCTGACTTGTGGGCCTTCACTATATTTTGTCTTCTGTTCTGCAGTAGATGGCCACCTAACAATAAGGAAGGAATGCAAATTCGGAAAAAATTGCTGAAGAAAATCATTATGGGAATAATAAGAATCAGGACTAGATAAGGAAGGAAGAAGTGACTGCAGACACACCTAAATGGAAGACATTTGGCATTGAGCTTTGAAGCAGAAATATTGTTGTGATAGAGTATATTACAGTAATCATTTTGTATTTATTCTACTAAAATTCACAGAGAATCTACTCTTTTGTTAAAGCCTTTGAATTTTTATATAATATCTTTTCAGCAAGCACTCTTATTGTAGTATTAATGTTTATATTAAGGATGTTCTTTCTACAAGAATAAGAAAGTAAATATATCATTTTGTTAACTGTTCTGTTAAGTATGAAAAGTGTTATAAGAATATGAAACTCATAAACTCATAAATTGTTTCTCTTTGTCAGCTATAAAATCTATTTCTTTTTAGAGCTAAAGAGTTTCAAGTAAATATTAACAGGACTTTGAAGCCAGCTATACTCTAGCAAATCCCATTTCTATGACTAGAAACTCTAGTACCCTGTTCAGAAAAATCTTTTCCTCCATGTATCATAGTACAAAATATATTATTATCACAATATATTCTTCACTAATTGAACTGTTGATAAATAAATTTGTTTAAAGATATTGGTTAGTTAATTTACATTTTTATTATGGAAGTTGATATTTATTAATTGATAAAATGTCTATAGTTTTTAAGATATATAATTTTTAAGGATATATTCATATTGGATGCTTTTCAAAATGTCTTTTCTAGGTAGCATCATACATGCCTAATAAGTTGTGACCAGTATATGCCTGAATAAATAATAGAACTTCAGAATAAGGCCAAGGAGGAATAATCACAACTGCTTGAGGTAATATACAGATTTTCTCCTATCTTAGAGGGAGAAGATTATAAAAAGTTCACAGAAGAGTCATTAATCCCTCTTCTTCCAGGCTGTCAGCTCAGCAGTACATTTTCATAATTGATAATTTCCAACAGGTGAATTGGCAGGATCCCTGTTTCCAGCATGTGTGTTTGGAAAAGTGAAGAATTTACTAGCTTTATATAAATGTTATTTAACCCTTGAGTGACTTCATGCAGTATTTATTCATCATCAACAAACTAGGGGCCAGAGAGATAGCACAGTGGTAGGCTGTTTGCCTTGCACGTGGTGGACCCACGACAGACCCAGGTTTGCTCGCCTGCATTCCAAATGGTCCCCAGAAACTGTCAGGTGCAATTTCTGAGTGAAGAGCCAAAATAAGCTCTGAGCACCACTAGGTATGGCCCACCTACCTCCACCCACCCCCCAAAAAATAACATGTCATAATTTTTTTATATTTTGAATTTTTCCATGAAGAGTGAGACAATGTTTTATAATTAAAGTATTATATTTAAAGCTGTTAATAAGAGCTTAGTGAGATAAATGTGTATAGAAAATTAGCCAAATTCCTCACTAGTATAAAATATTCAAAAGGGATTTTAAAAAATGTAAGATAGGGAAGAAATAAAGGAATGGCTTTCAAATGTGACTACATAAACATAAAGGCTTATCTAGCAGAAATAAAAATGATAGCTACATCACCTTACAGACTGAGTGAAAATATCTGCTCACTGCTCAAAAAAGCAACAGAACTTAAGGACTGTAGGCTAATAAAAGGTTGTTGTTTGCCTAGGGTGGGAAGGGCACAGGGTGGAGGGCGGGCAGACCCTGGCCTCCGGCTCTACCGAAATGGTGGGCCCTAACTTGGGGTGTGCTGAGATTTGCTCAGTTGCACTAAGGTTGTCATTTTCAATTTCTTACCAGTCTACATATTCACAATATATATTAAGCATATTCCCTATCCTTAAGTTATAGATTGCGTATGCAGAATGTCCATTTTGTTTTCTGCCCTTTCGCACACCCCAGAAAGCTCATTTTTACTCCTGAACTCTCTCCCCCCCCCCAACCATCAGCAACCCACATTACTCTTTTTAACTTCAGTACTGCACAATCCCAATCACAAACAAAAGCCTAGCATTGGATATAACAAAACCAACTATTTCAAAAGACATAAAATGGACACGTATGTCTTTTGAATATTTTATGTTTTTTCTGTGACAGCTATATGTCTTACTAAATATTCTCTTATACAGTAATGATCCTAACCCCTTTTTTCTTTTCTTCTCTTTGTGAGCTGTTCAATATGGAATTTTGGTAAAAGAGTCCCCCAGTTTAATGCTTATGATTGTACCATGCCATGGGGATTGTTGGACTTGTTCTTAAGGCCCCAATGCGCTGATAATGCCACGTGGCATTGTTCCTTGTTTGCATAGGCACATTAAAATGGGAAAATACTATACATATAAATAAGATCTTATCTAATAGAGATTGGAACACACAAATTTTGTAGTACAATGGGACCTTACACTCTGAACATTGACATAATGACCTGGCACAGGCCTCAGAAGAATGGGAATTCTCCATACACCCCTGAACCAGGGAAGCCATCCATGAAACATCCAAGTTTGTCTATAACATCACCTGGAAGCAATCTTCTACCCGGGAGACCCTACCACTGCTCTGACATTGACCTGCTCAAAAGAGACTTCCCTTAACACTGAGAAGACTTAACAACAACAACGACCTGCTTACAGGACAGGGCTCTCTGCATTGCCCTTTAATTGTGAGGTGAATTTAGAGGATGCTCCACATCCTGACTTCAATGTAGAATATACAGATTCCAGGATCTTTAATACAGAAACATGATACCAACAACGGAGACTGTGTGAAAAATAAAAGTGTGTTAGCACTACAGACAATGTCTTGGATTGGACAAACTAGCTTGCCTGGAGCCTAGAGTTGGTCTTATGCAAGGAAACTTAAGGGGTAGGGTCTCCTTTATATTTAGGCCAAGGTTTTTCCTTTCCATGTCCCTCATATTTTGGTGGGCCTATGCAAACAATAATTGCCACTCTAACACTGTTTTTACTGTGCTCCTTTGACTCTAATCCTTAAAAAAAAATCCACTTAAACTTTTGAGGTTAACTTAAACTAATATGCATGTGCATAGAAATGTAAAAAAATACTATGCCTTTAATGTTTGAGGAGTTAAACAAGTTTTATGGCTTTAGATTGCTTTGTGTGCTGCTAAGAAATATTATAATATATTACAATCTGGGGACTTGAGTGATAAAGTAATTGTACACGGGTTCTGTTTTATTTATCGTAAAGTTCTTTGGCTGAAAGTTCAAAGTTAATATATCAGCAAGGGGACTTCTGAGAATTCTTTTTATGGGTGATTGTCCTTCCACTGTAACTTTACCTTGTCCTCTTTTTTGCATCTTTGTTCTCATAATTAAAAATAAACAATTAAAAAAATTTGTTGTTTTTAGTGGCAATAACCTGAGTGTGGGGAGGTTCATCAGACAATGGTGGAAGAAGGTACTCACTCTAATAGGGGTGTGTGATATTGGAAGGTTGTATGAACTTTACCATTAATATTATTGTAAAATAGTAAAGCACGGTGACTAAAATAAAACTTAAAAATACTTCAAGGGTATCTTTATATTCCCATTGTAAAAGTAAATATTTTAGTCACTAGTCTTTTCCTTTATATGCATATTTTTCCAGAAAAAATGTAATTTTTCTGGGAAAATATTAAGCTCATTTTACATTTTACATCTTGATACTATTACCTTCTCCCTTTTATCTCTCAAGTATTTTTAATCCCTATTCCTTTAGCCATCAAAACATACTAGTTTCTGTAAATGTTATAATTGAGTATAACTTAGCTAAACTGACCACTGTAATAGAAATGAGACACACTGTCTTAAAATCAAAGTCGATATATATACCTGCATTCTAGTTTCTAGTAACTTCTATAAGAGTTACAAGTAGAATGCTTTGAAAGATGCTATTAAAATTTAAAGTTTTCAGTGACTTTGGACAGCACATTTCAAAATTCTTAAATGATAACTGACTATAAAGTAGTCACCTTTATTTCTTTAAGGGTCTTTCAATTATCTTATATATTTAGACACTTGGCAATAGGTGCAGACTGCAGAGCATTTCCCGTGTGTATCTTTCCTAGGGTCTGGAGGGGGTGGGAAAAACATCCTATTGCATGTAGAAAGTGTTCTTACATAGTTGCATCTATTTGGAATCTTTGCCCAATGGAAAGCAGGATATTACCAAAAAATTTGGAAGGAACTACAATTTCTGTAAAATAAAAACTACTATTCAAGCAGAAAATAATTCTTAATGCACTTACTATATTACTTGTAAAGTACTATTTGACCTTAAACCAAAAGATTTCAAAATTCAGTAAGAAAATAAGATCCAAAGATAACTTATCACTAGAGTTGGTTTTTCAGAATTGGCATTTTAGTTCATAATAAATACAAAAATGCCATACTCCTGAAAGTCTCTAGAGAAGCTATTAAAATTTGCCAAGAAAAATTTTAGTGACTGTGCGTAGCACAGTTCAAGATATTTTTTCTTCTGTACAGTATTGTAAAGGGTACTTCATAAATGTTTTAAAATAGACTTTTTCCAATCAAAAATGAATAAAAATAATTTACTATAATTTAAGTTAAATTTGAAATGGGAAATAATATTAAGCCTAGCGCCTACTTAATTCACCCTCATTTTTTTATAATAAGCCCTTTTCTGCTGACAACTGCTTCTGACCTTGCTTTTAAAAATATATTTGGTAATATGACTTCCTATTATATAACCTATAAAATGAGGTCAAGATTCTTAAAGAACATTTATTTACTGGTTGAAGTATGTTAAAAGGGTATGTTAGTGATTACCAAAATTTTTACCTGTTTTCTTTCTCTCTAACATTTATATCTTCAAAGATTTAGGGGAATAGCTTCAGAGAAAAAGTATTTGTGAGCACAGACAAAAATATGATGATTCAAGGCACTATCAGAATTTTGCAGCAACAGAAATATTCTAAGTTATTTGTTTAAAAACTTGTATTTAGGCATCATTAGTTAACTCTACTGGTAATGACAGGTTTTTATACATAATATACTCTAGCACTGCACCCACTACTAGAGTCTCCACTCCCCTCTATCATTGTTCCAGTGCTCTACCTCCATCTTTTCCCTCCTTTCCTCTACTGTGGTCAACTTCGTACTGAAAACCAGTAATTTTGCTGTAATAGAATTACAAAACTTCTCAATATAACTAGAAAAAAAATAAGAAATTATTTCCAAAAATGATTTTATAAGCCACTGGAGAATTTATAAACCTGGGGGTCAGCTACTATTTCTAACATAGAGTGAAGGTGCTTTTAAGCAGGTGCTATTTCTTCCTTGAAATCATAGTTATAATAAGTCTTAAGTTGGCACAGGGTCAGGCATTTCTAAAGAGTATACTAGGCAAAACAAAAATTAATATACACATTAAAGAAAAAGCTTAATGCCATTTTTTATATTTTATTTAAACACCTTGATTACATACATGATTGTGTTTGGGTTTCAGTCATGAAAAGAACAACACCCATCACCAGTGCAATATTCCCATCACCAATGTCCCAAATCTCCCTCCTCTCCACCGACCCCTGCCTGTACTCTAGACAGGCTTTCCATTTCCCTCATACATTCTCATTATTAGGACAGTTCAAAATGTAGTTATTTCTCTAACTAAACTCATCACTCTTTGTGGTGAGCTTCCTAAGGTGAGCTGGAACTTCCAGCTCTTTTCTCTTTTGAGTCTGAAAATTATTGTTGCAAGAATGTCTTTCATTTTTCTTATAACCCATAGATGAGTGAGACCATTCTGCGATTTTTTCTCTCTCTCTGACTTATTTCACTCAGCATAATGGATTCTGTGTACATCTATGTATAGGAAAATTTCATGACTTCATCTCTCCTGACAGCTGCATAATATTCCATTGTGTATTGTACCACAGTTTCTTTAGCCATTCATCTGTTGAAGGGCATCTTGGTTGTTTCCAGAGCCTTGATATGGTAAATAGTGCTGCAATAAATATAGGTGTAAGGAAGGGGTTTTTGTATTGTATTTTTGTGTTCCTAGGGTATATTCCTAGGAGTGGTATAGCTGGATCGTATGGGAGCTCAATTTCCAGTTTTTGGAGGAATCTCCATATTGCTTTCCATAAAGGTTGAACTAGATGGCATTCGCACCAGCAATGGATAAGGGTTCCTTTCTCTCCACATCCCCGCCAGCACTGATTGTTCTCATTCTTTGTGATGTATGCCATTCTCTGTGGTATGACGTGGTATCTCATCATTGTTTTGATTTGCATCTCCCTGATGATGAGTGATGTGGAGCATTTTTCATGTGTCTTTTGGCCATGTGTATTTCTTCTTTGTCAAAGTGTCTGTTCATTTCTTCTCCCCATTTTTTGATGGGATTAGATGTTTTTATTCTTGTAAAGTTCTGTCAGTGCCTTGTATATTTTGGAGATTAGCCCCTTATCTGATGGGTATTGGGTGAATAGTTTCTCCCACTCAGTGGGTGGCTCTTGTATCCTGGGCACTATTTCCTTTGAGGTACAGAAGCTTCTCAGCTTAATATATTCCCATCTGTTAATCTCTGCTTTCACTTGCTTGGAGAGTGCAGTTTCCTCCTTGAAAATGCCTGTAGTCTCAATGTCCTGGAGTGTTTTGCCTATGTGTTGTTCTATATATCTTATGGTTTTGGGTCTGATATTGAGGTCTTTAATCCCTTTGGATTTTACCTTCGTACATGATGTTAGTTGGGCGTCTAAGTTTAATTTTTTGCAAGTGGCGAGCCAGTTGTGCCAACACCACTTTTTGAAGAGGCTTTCCCTGCTCCATTTAGGATTTCCTGCTCCTTTATCAAAAATTAGGTGATTGTTGGGAGTCTAGCAGTATGGGGTTCAGAAGGCCTCCGCCACGCCGGAGGCCTCCTTAACCTGGCCTAGGGTGGGTGCGGGACTTGGGTAATCCCAACACCCCTCTGCCGCCTTGTTCCAGATCTCCAGGGCTTCCCCAGGCCACATGCCTGGGCAAGCTGGTGATTTGGGCCCCTTGGTGGAGCTTGAAGGTACCCTAGGCTTTCCCCCATTATCCATTCAGCTCCTTAGTGAGGGTCTAGGTTGGGCTCCGAACTTCTGGCTCCCAGCTTCTTGAGCAGTCACTGGTAATCTCTTTCCAGGTTATATTTTCAAAATCGTGCAGGGGCACTAGTGCGATACATTAAAAGTACTCATTATCATGAATTATGTTTTTATGTATGCAGACTATCGAGTTTGTACTCTGCTCTCTCTCACACCCCTACAAAAGATCATTTTTCTCTTTAACTTCCTTAACCCCTATCATCATTACTCCTCATTTACCCTTTCTAACTTAAGTACTCTAGAGTCCTAAGTCACAGACCTAAGTGGTACCCTGAAGTTAACACCCACCCAACTATTCCAAAAGGCATAAAAAGGACACATATGTCTTTTCAAAATTTTATGGGTGTTTTCTTTGATGGCTATAACTTTTGCTGAATATTTTTTTATATAGTGACCCCCTTTTTAATCTTCTCTTTGTGAACAGCTCAATATGGAATTTTCTGTGAAAGAATCCCTCAGTTTAATGCTTATGTTTGAACCAAGTCATGGGTATTGTTGGACGTATTTTTACGCCCCTATATACTCAGATAACATCACGTGGCTTTATTTCTTGTTTGCTTAGGCACACTAAAATGGGGAAAATCTATACATACCAATAAATTTTTATCTAATAGAGATGGGAACACACAAATCTTGTAGTGCAATGGGACCTTACACCCTGAACATTGACATAAAGACCTGGCACAGGCCTCAAAAGAACAGGCATTCTCCATTCACCCCTGATCTAGAGAAGACATCTACAAAACATCCAAGGTTGTCTATAACATCACGTGAAGGCAATCCTCTACCAGGGAAGACCCTACAGCTGCTTTGACATCGATCTTCTCAAAAGAGACTTCCCTTAACACTGAGAAGACTTAACAAGAACAATGACCTGCTTACTGGACAGGGCTTGCTGTATTGCTCCCTAATTGTGAGGTGAAAATAGAGGATACTTCACACTAGCCTGACTTCAATGTAGGATGTGCAGATTCCAGGATATTTAATACAGAAAACTGATGCCAACAATAGGACTGCGTGAAAAATAAAACTGTATTGGCACTACAGACAATGACTTTGATTGAATAAACTAGTTTGCCTGGAGCCTAGAGTTGGTCTTATGCCAGGAAACTTCAGGGGTAGTGGTCTCCTTGTATTTAGACCAAGGCTATTCCTTTCTATTTCTGCCATATTTTGGTGGCCTATGCAAACAATATTTCCCAATCTAACACCAATTTTACTGTTCTCTTTTGACTAACCCTTAAAAAAAAACCTCTTAAATTTTTGATGTTAACTTAAACTAATATGTATGTGCATGAATATATAAAAATACTATGCCTTCAAAGTTAAGGACTCACATAAATCTCATGGCATTAGTTTGCTTTGTGTACTGCTAAGAAATGTTATAATGTACTACAATCTGGGGACTTGTAGACAAAGTAATTGTACATGGGTTCTGCCTTATCTTTCTTAATGTTTTTTTGACTGTAAGTTCAATATTTAGGCATCAGCAAGGGGATTTCTTCTGAGAACTCTGTCTATGGGTGATTGTTCTTTCACTATAACTTTACCTTGTACTCTTTGCATCATTCTTCTTATAATTAAAAATAAAAAATTAAAAAAATACCCATGTTCTGGGTATTCAAGCCTGTTCCACTGATCTGAGAGCCTGTCCTTATTCCAATACCATGCTGTTTTGATAACTATTGCTTTGTAGTAAAGTTTAAAGTTGGGGAAAGTAATTCCTCCCGTATACTTTTTCCCAATGATTGCTTTAGCTATTCAAGGGTGTTTATTGTTCCAAACGAATTTCAAAAGTGCCTAATTCACTTCTTTGAAGAATATCATGGGCATCTTTAGAGGGATAGCATTAAATCTGTATAATGCCTTGGGGAGTATTGCCATTTTGATGATGTTAATCCTGCCAATCCATGAGCAGGTCATGTATTTCCATTTCCACGTGTCCTCTCTTATTTCTTGGAGCATTTATTTTCTTTGTATAGGTCCTTCAAATTTTTAGTCAAGTTGATTCCAAAATATTTGAGTTTGTGTGGCACTATTGTGAATGGGGTTGTTTTCTTAATGTCCATTTCTTCCTTATTACTATTGGTGTATAGAAAGACCATTAATTTTTGTGTGTTAATTTTGTAGCCTGCCACCTTGCTATATGAGTCTATTGTTTCTAAAAGATTTTTGGTAGAGTCTTTAGGATTTTCTAAGTAGACGATCATGTCATCTGCAAACAGTGAGATCTTTTTTTTTTTTTTTTTTTTTTTTTTTTTAGGATTAATCTTTTTTTTCTTTAATGCATAATTTTTTTTATTTAAACACCTTGATTACATACATGATTGTGTTTGGGTTTCAGTCATAAAAGGAACACCACCCATCACCAGTGCAACATTCCCATCACCCAAGTCCCAAATCTCCCTCCTCCCCACCCAACCACCGCCTGTACCCTAAACAGGCTCTACATTTCCCTCTTACATTCTCATTATTAGGACAGTTCAAAATGCAGTTATTTCTCTAACTAAACTCATCACTCTTTGTGGTGAGCTTCCTGAGGTGAGCTGGAACTTCCAGCTCTTTTCTCTTTTGTGTCTGAAAATTATTATTACAAGGGTGTCTTTCATTTTTCTTAAAACCCATAGATGAGTGAGACCATTCTGCGTTTTTCTCTCTCTCTCTGACTTATTTCACTCAGCATAATAGATTCCATGTACATCCATGTATAGGAAAATTTCATGACTTCATCTCTCCTGACAGCTGCATAATATTCCATTGTGTATATGTACCACAGTTTCTTTAGCCATTCGTCTGTTGAAGGGCATCTTGGTTGTTTCCAGAGTCTTGCTATGGTAAATAGAGCTGCAATAAATATAGGTGTAAGGAAGGGGTTTTTGTATTGTATTTTTGTGTTCCTAGGGTATATTCCTAGGAGTGGTATAGCTGGATCGTATGGGAGCTCGATTTCCAGTTTTTGGAGGAATCTCCATATCGCTTTCCATAAAGGTTGAACTAGACAGCATTCCCACCAGCAGTGGATAAGAGTTCCTTTCTCTCCACATCCCCGCCAACACTGTTTATTCTCATTCTTTGTGATGTGTGCCATTCTCTGGGGTGTGAGGTGGTATCTCATCGTTGTTTTGATTTGCATCTCCCTGATGATTAGTGATGTGGAACATTTTTTCATGTGTCTTTTGGCCATGTGTATTTCTTCTTTGTCAAAGTGTCTGTTCATTTCTTCTCCCCATTTCTTGATGGGATTAGATGTTTTTTTCTTGTAAATTTCTGTCAGTGCCTTGTATATTTTGGAGATTAGCCCCTTATCTGATGGGAATTGGGTGAATAGTTTCTCCCACTCAGTGGGGGGCTCTTGTATCCTGGGCACTATTTCCTTTGAGGTGCAGAAGCTTCTCAGCTTAATATATTCCCATCTGTTAATCTCTGCTTTCACTTGGTTGGAGAATGCAGTTTCCTCCTTGAAGATGCCTGTAATGTCCTGTAGTGTTTTGCCTATGTGCTGTTCTATATATCTTATGGTTTTGGGGCTGATATCGAGGTCTTTAATCCATTTGGATTTTACCTTTGTACATGATGTTAGCTGGGGGTCTAAGTTTAATTTTTTGCAAGTGGCTATCCAATTGTGCCAACACCACTTGTTGAAGAGGCTTTCCCTGCTCCATTTAGGATTTCCTGCTCCTTTATCAAAAATTAGATGGTTGTATCTCTGGGGAACATTTTCTGAGTATTCAAGCCTATTCCACTGATCTGAGGACCTATCCTTATTCCAATACCATGCTGTTGTGATAACTGTTGCTTTGTAGTACAGTTTAAAGTTGGGGAAAGTAATTCCTCCCATATTCTTTTTCCCAATGATTGCTTTAGCTATTCGAGGGTGTTTATTGTTCCAAATGAATTTCAAGAGTGTCTGATCCACTTCTTTGAAGAATGTCATGGGTATCTTTAGAGGGATGGCATTAAATCTGTATAATGCCTTGGGGAGTATTGACATTTTGATGATGTTAATCCTGCCAATCCATGAGCAGGGTATGTGTTTCCATTTCCGTGTGTCCTCTCTTATTTCTTGGAGCAGAGTTTTATAGTTTTCTTTGTATAGGTCCTTCACATATTTAGTCAAGTTGATTCCAAGATATTTGAGTTTGTGTGGTACTATTGTGAATGGGGTTGTTTTCTTAATGTCCGTTTCATCCTTATTACTATTGGTATATAGAAAGGCCATTGATTTTTGTGTGTTAATTTTGTAGCCTGCCACCTTGCTATAAGAGTCTATTGTTTCTAGAAGCTTTTTGATAGAGTCTTTAGGGTTTTCTAAGTAGAGTATCATGTAATCTGCAAACAGTGAGAGCTTGACTTCTTCCTTTCCTATCTGGATTCCCTTGATATCCTTTTCTTGCCTAATCGCTATAGCAAGTACTTCCAGTGCTATGTTGAATAGGAGTGGTGAGAGAGGACAGCCTTGTCTTGTGCCAGAATTTAGAGGGAAGGCTTTTAGTTTTTCTCCATTGAGGATAATATTTGCCACTGGCTTGTGGTAGATGGCCTTCACTATATTGAGAAAGGTTCCCTCCATTCCCATCTTGCTGAGAGTTTTGATCAAGAATGGGTATTGGACCTTATCAAATGCTTTCTCTGCATCTATTGATATGATCATGTGGTTTTTATTTTTCTTGTTATTGATGTTGTGTATTATGTTGATAGATTTACGGATGTTAAACCAGCCTTGCATTCCTGGGATGAAACCTACTTGATCGTAGTGGATGATCTTCTTAACGAGGCATTGAATCCTATTTGCCAGGATTTTGTTGAGGATCTTTGCATCTGTATCATCAGTGATATTGGTCTGTAATTTTCTTTTTTCTTAGCTCTCTGTCTGGTTTAGGTATCAAGGTGAAGTTGGCTTCATAAAAGCTATTTGGAAGTGTTTCTGTTTGCTCAATTTCATGAAAGAGTCTTGCCAGGATTGATAGTAGTTCCTCTTGGAAAGTTTGAAAGAATTCATTAGTGAATTCATCTGGGCCTGGGCTTTTGTTTTTGGGCAGACATTTGATTACCGTTTTAATTTTATCAAGGGTGATGGGGGTGTTTAGATATGCTACATCCTCTTCTGTCAATCGTGGAAGATTATAAGAGTCCAAGAATTTATCCATTTCCTCCAGGTTCTCATTTTTAGTGGCGTAGAGTTTCTCAAAGTAGTTTCTGATTATCCTTTGAATCTCTATAATATCAGTAGTGATCTATCCTTTTTCATTCCTAATATTAGTTATCAAGTTTCTCTCTTTCTTTGTTAGTTTTTCCAGTGGTCTATCAATCTTGTTTATTTTATCAAAGAACCAACTTCTGCTTTCGTTGATCTTTCGGATTGTTTTTTGGGTGTCCACTTTGTTGATTTCTGCTCTCAGCTTTGTTATTTCCTTCTGTCTCCCTATTTTTGGGTCCTTTTGTTGAGCACTTTCTAGTTCTATTAGCTGTGTCATTAAGCTACTCAGGTAAGCTACTTCTTCCTTCCTGATGTGTGCTTGCAAAGCTATAAATTTTCCTTTCAATACTGCTTTGCTGTGTCCCATAAGTTCTGATAGTTTGTGTCTTGATTGTCATTTGTTTCCAGGAACCTTTTGATTTCCTCCTTGATTTTATCTCGGACCCACTAGTTATTGAGTATGAGGCTGTTTAAATTCCAGTTGTTAAAGTTTTTTTTCTGTGTCTCTTTGGAATTCACAAATAATTTCAGAGCATTGTTGTCAGCGAAGGTAGTCTGCAAAATTTCTATCTGCTTGATATTATGGAGGTAAGTTTTATGTGCCAGCATATAGTCAATCCTGGAGTATGTCCCATGTACATTGGAGAAGAATGTGTATCCAGGTTTCTGAAGATGGAGTGTCCTATATATATCACTAGGCCTCTTTCTTCCAGTTCTCTCCTCACGTCTAGTATATTCTTGTTGGGTTTCAGTCTGATTGACTTATCCAGTGTTGACAAAGCCGTGTTGAGTTCACCCACAATTATTGTGTTGTTATTGATATTTTTTTCAGATTTGTCAACAGTTGTATTAAATATTTTGCTGGCCCCTCATTCGGTGCATATATGTTTAGGAGAGTTATTTCTTCCTGCTCTACATACCCCTTGATTAATATAAAATGTCCATCTTTGTCCCTTACAACTTTCCTGAGTATAAAGTTTGCATTATCTGATATTAGTATGGCCACTTCAGGTTTTTTATGGGTGTTGTTTGCTTGGATAATTTTTCTCCAGCCTTTTATTTTGAGTCTATGTTTGTTCTGACTATTCAGGTGCGTTTCTTGTAGGCAGCAGAACGTTGGATTGAGTTTTTTGATCCATTTAGCCACTCTGTGTCTCTTAACTGGTGCATTTAGTCCATTGATGTTGAGAGAAAGAATTGTCCTGAGATTTAATGCCATCTTTTTATCGAAATTTGGTGTGTCTTTTCGTTAGTCTTGTCTTAAATTAGGTATTTCAGTTTTTCTCTTAAGACTGGTTTTGAGTCTGTAAAGTTTCTGAGCTGCTTTTTGTCTGTGAAACCATGTGTTCTTCCGTCAAACCAGAAAGTGAGTTTTGCTGAGTACAGTATTCTAGGTAAAGTAATCATTTTATTCAGTCTTGTCACAATATCCCACCACTGCTTTCTGGACTTGAGTGTTTCTGCTGACAGGTCTGCTGTAAATCTCAAGGATGCTTCCTTGAATGTAATTTCACTTTTTTATCTTGCTGTTTTCAGAATTCTGTCTCTATCTCTGGGATTTGTCATTGTGACTAGGATGTGTCTTGGGATATTTGATCATATATATTCTTTAGCTCTGGAAGTTTTTCTTTTATGATGTTCTTTACCATTGATTCTTCCTGAAAATTTTCTTCCTGGGTCTCTGGGACTCCAATGATTCTTAAGTTGTTTCTGTTGATCTTATCATAGACTTCTATTTTTATCTGTTCCCATTCTTTGACTAATTTTTCCATTGTCTGTTCATTGGCTTTAAGTTTTTTTTTCCAATCTCTCCTGCTGTATGGAATTGTTATGTATCTCATCTTCCACAGCACCAAGTCTATTCTCAGCTTCTGATACACTGTCCCAGAGCTTATCCATTTTGTCATTCCCTTCGTTTACTGACTTTTTCAGGCCTGTTAGTTGACATGTTATTTCAGTTTGGAGTTTTGTGATTTTTGTCTTCATATTTTCTTGGTTCTTATTGGTGTTCTGTTCAACTCGATCCATGGTTTCTTCGAGTTTGTTGAGGATCTTCTATATTGCTAGTCTAAAGTCCTTATCTGAGAGGTTGATTAGTTGTTTGGTCATTATCTGGTCATCAGAATTGTCATCTTCCTTCTCTATGTCTGATGCTGGCCTGCGTTGTTTCCCCTTAGTGGGTTTTTCTACATGCTGTGGTGGTTTTCATTGGCTAAATGATGTAGGCAGCCACACTCCTCTTGCTCCATCCTTTCTGGATGGGTCAACTTACCTCCAATGGAGGGGAGTCCTCCGTGGATGAAACCTCACACAGGATCAAATCTTAGGCCCAAGCATGCAGCAGAGAAGACAGTCTGGAGAGAAATGCTGGGCTTCAGTGATCCAGCATAGTTCTTAGTGTGATTTTTTCTTTTTGTTGCGATGGTTTTCTTTTCTTAGAAAGAGTGCACAGCCAGTAGTAAAGCAGAGTCAAAGTGCTCTATTGGAGCCTCTTTTTGGCCCACTCCTAAGATGTTCACGCAACAGGATAGTAGACAGACACACACAGGGAGCACTCACAATTTTTCACAATCGGGCCCTACTGGGTAGGCATAGTTTCGTAGATTTTCCCAGCCTGACATCACAAACAGGGGACCTGGCTTCTGCAAAGCATAGCCAGTTTTCACATTATGGAGCAGTTCCTTGGCGTTCTGCCCTGGAATTGGACTCTGGGAGAGCGAGTTTTCTGGAGCCTCTTTTCGGCCGTCTTCCAAGAGGTTCACACAACAGGATAGTAGACAGACACACACAGGCAGCACTCACAATTTTGCACAGTTGGGCCCCACTGGGCATGCGTATTTTCGTGGATTTTCCCAGCCTGACGTCATAAACAGGGGACCTGGCTTCTGCCGCTTAATTCCATTTTTGTTGAATTAATTAATTATTGGACTTAAATCAGAACAGTTGCAGAAAAAAATGAAAAGTTTTCAACTTGCCTAGCATAAAAATTCAAATAAAAAATTTCAACCCTATTTTCTCAAATAACTTAGTTATCTTTAGTGCAACTATTATATAGTTGGGTCACACTGGGCTGCACTCAGGGGTTACTCCTGGCTCTAAGCTCAGAAATCACTCCTGGCAGGCTCAAGGAACCATATGGGATGCTGGAATTCAAACCACTGTTTTTGTTCATGGAAGGCAAACGCCCTACTTCCATGCTATCTCTCTGGTCTAAGAAATTGATATATATATATATATATATATATATATATATGTGTGTGTGTGTGTGTGTGTATATATACATACACATGCACACACATATATACATATATATATATACATACACATACACACATATATACATATATATACTGGAGAATAAAAATTTGGAAAACTTTAGGTCACATGTTGATTTTGTTATCTGCAAAATAATATATTAGTACTAGTATTATTAAATTATTTATGTAAAATAAAATATTAGTAAAAATTATTTTCCTGATTAACACCAGTACTTATCTCCAAGAAAAAAAACATTTATTTTATTAGGAATAAATTCTAATTGGGAATAGAAATATAACACAATAAATATATTATTTTAAGGAAGGAAAGTGATACTTTTATTCATTCTAATAGACTAGAAATAATTTTCAAGGAATTTTATGTGTAACTGAAAGTTGTGTTTCATACTTAAAGAGTCTGATATCCAGCCTTAATTCTATACTTTTACTTTCATTAATTCATTAGTCCTTCTTTGTTAAAGTACAAAACAATCTAGATCTTTAATTAATAGTGGTTTGGAGGTGAAGGAGATGAAAATAAAAATTGGACATGGGTTCCAAAAGTGACCTAATAAATAATAATGGTGTCTAAATTATATGTCAGGGATATGCAAGCACATTAAAATGGCACTCAAGTTTCCACTTGAATAAGCTGACATTTTAAAATACCTTATAAAGATTACAATGAGAGAACAGTTTTGGTGAAGTCTTCATAATGTTACTAATATGAGTTATTACATTAGATGTTTAAGCACATGATTTTGACAACTTTTCATACTATCTCATACATCTGCTGTTACTTTTATTTTCACATCCAATGGCTTCCTATGCTCTCATGTTTAAAAGGTTGCTTAAGATTCTTTTCTCTAAAACAATATTTTAATATTGTTTTGTTTTGTATTGGGGGCACATCCAGTAGTGCAAAGAATGCAGGGTATAAACCTAGGTCAGCCACATGCAAGGTAATCACCCTACTTACACTGGCTCTATTTAGATGTTATTATTGATACAATTCTTCAACTAAACTGAGTCTATAAATGGAGATACCAATGAGTGCCTCAAGAAGTTTCATGGGTTGATCTACTAAAATAAGATATAATTAGATTGAGCCTGAGTGGTGGCACAAGTGGTAAGGCATCTACCTTGCCTGTGCTAGCCTAGAACTGACTGCGGTTTGATTTCCTAGTATTCCATATGGTCCCCCAAGCCAGGAGCGATTTCTGAGTGCATAGCTAGGAGTAACCCTGAGCATCACCAGATGTGGCCCTCCAAAAACCAAAAACAAAATAAATATATAGATAGATAGATAGATAGATAGGTAGGAGCTATTTTATATAATTGAAGAGAATAATATATGTCTTATGTTTAAGCAGCCATTCTCTATTCCTCTAATAAAAAGAAATAATTAAGAAACTAAATATAGATTCTTCTCAAAATAATTAACTTTCTTTACAAAAAACAGAAAGAAAGAAATCTTAGGCACTCTCAAAATTAGAACTAGAAACCAGTTCTCTCACGAGACATGCCCTTTGACTTTCCAGAGGCCAATGCAGAAATGTATGCTCCTTGTACTCCAAGAAAGACAAAATGTTAATAAAGTTGATAAAGTCTTGGTCCCTAGATCCCTTCACATCTACAGTGTACTGTAAACTGAACTTTCAGATGAATGGCTAGTGAAATGTAGAGATGATTCCAAGCACTTACTAGCCAATCTATATTTTTTTTAGTTTTCATGTTTGGACTTGAATAATTTCAGAATTTACTGTATGTGAATAATAACATTCATTTCTTGAGAACTTGGCAGCATTAATTTAAGATGGGTTATATCTATTTTGGGAATGAGGTCTGACTTTCTGAGAATTTCTTTTGAAATCATTTAACTCAATTCCCTTTGATTATGGTCAATGGCAACAACATGTCTCTCTGATATCCTTTTTATATACTTGTTGACAGTTTTGATGTTTCCACTCTGTCTTTCTATATATCCCAGACAGAACATATAGTACTCTTAACCTTCCCACATAGATCTTATTTTGTAAAATTTCTACCATCTGTGACTTTCTTTAAAGTTTTCCATCTGTTTTCCTTTGAAGAAAACCCATGTTGAAAATTAAAAGTGCTAGATAAAATGATAGTACAAATATGTCTTATTTTACTTTTTCTATCTCCCTCATGTTCTTTGTTTGCTCATTAGCAAGAATAGTTTGCAAAAGATAATGAATCTGATATCTAAATGAGTATTTGACTTTGGTCAACATACCACCATAGCAAAGTAAGGTGTCTTTCTGAAAATATCACAGATTAGATTTTGTGCTGAATACAATGACATAATGAAATTCATGCCTGAGTATATACATTTAGGTGATATATATAAGAGAGGTATTTGTAAATGTTCTTAATTTTTCAACATTTTATCTCAATGATAATTTGAATCCAGGCTTTTCCTAGGTATTTGTAAGAAATGATAAGATGTTTTACTCCATTCATTATTTTTCTCAAGTTGATCCTTCTGCAAACTTAACTCAAGAGGAATTTTTGTGCAGTGAAATTTGTAATTTATGGAAAATACACAAGGTGCCAATATTATTATTTCTATCGTTTGATAAAGAATTTAAAGACAATACATTTTCATGATTTTGAGATATTGTTTCTGTACTCTCTTCTTTTTGAATCTAGCTATGCTAAATATTTCTCTTATGCCCATATATTACATTGATGGTATAATACAATAATATCTTTAATAAAATTGAAGAATAAAATATAAAATAAATAAGAATGGCTAAAACCATTGTAGAAAACACTAAAGCTTCCTGACAAAATAACTTAATATCCACAACATATAATTAACTTATAATCCAATAATCCAATTTTTGGATATCTATGCAAAGAATATTAAACATCAACACTGATATCATACAAACATAATGCTAATTTTAGCATTTATATATTGCCATTTATAAGTGCAGAGATGAAGAAATTGTGGTGCATTTATTCAGTGTAATATTCAACTCTTTAAAGACAATGTCATTTTTAGAAAATATTTTAAAAATAAGGAACTTTTTCCAAACAAAGTTAGATAAGAATACAAGTATACATTATTTCACTTGTATCTTCTATATGAGGATAAAAATAAAAAAAAAATCAGACCAAACAAATAAAAGACATTGATAGTGAATCTATAGTTACCTTAGGAGAAAGGTAATATGGGAGAGAGAGAAAACAGTGATATTATCACTCTGATTCTCAAAGAGGGAAAAATACCACCAGGAAAGAAAACTACAGACCAATCTCACTAATGAACATAGACGCAAAAATACTTCACAAAATCATAGTGGATTGAATCCAGCACTACATCAAAAAGATTATACTCCATGACCAAGTGGGTTTCATCCCAGGGATGCAAAATGGTTCAACATACGCAAATCAATCAACATCATACACCACATCAATAATAAAAAAGACAAAAACCACATGATCATATCAATTGATGCAGAGAAGACATTTGACAAAATCTAACACCCATTCATGTTGAAAACACTAAGCAAAATAGGTCTGGAAGGAACCTTTCTCAAGATAGTTACAGCTATCTATGAAAAGCCCACAGCCAACATTATCCTTAATGGTGAAAAACTGAAAGCATTTCCACTAAGGTCAGGAACCAGGCAAGGATGTCCACTCTCTCTACTCTTATTCAACATAGTCTTAGAAGGACTAGCAATAGCAATCAGACAAGAGAAGGGAATCAAAGGAATTCAAATAGGGAAAGAGGAATTCAAACTATCTCTTTTTGCGGATGACATGATGATATACATGGAAAACTCTAAAGAGTCCACAGTAAAAGTCCTAGAAACAATAAACCAATGCAGCAAAGTAGCTGGTTACAAAGTCAATACACAAAAGACAGTAGCATTTTTCTATACAAATAATGAAGTAGAAGAGCGAGAGATTAAGAATACAACTACATTTAAAACAGTATCAAAAAACATCAAGTACCTAGGAATCAACCTTACAAGGGAAGTTAAGTACTTATACCTGTCAAACTTTAAAACACTTTAGAAAGAAATTGAAGAGGATCTTGGGAAATGGAAGAAAATCCCATGCTCATGGGTAGATAGCTTAAACATAGTCAAAATGACTATCCTACCCAAACTCCTATATAGATTTAACGCAATCCCCATCCAAATTCAGACATCATTCTTTAAAGATTTAGAACAATCAATCATAACATTTATTTGAAACCACAAAAGCCCCAGAATAGCCAAACACATACTAAAAAAACAGGAAGCTGGGTGGCATCTCCTTACCTAACCTGAAGCTATATTATAAAGGCATAGTGATCAAAACAGCATGGTACTGGTACAAGGACAGAGCCTCAGACTAGTGTGTTAGAACAGAATTTCCAAAAATAGGCCCCCAGATACACAGTCAACTGATATTTGACAAAAGAGCCAAGAACTTAAAATGGGACAAAGAAAGTTTTTTCAACAAATGTGTTGGTACAACTGGAAAACCACATGTAAGAAATTCAAAATTGACCCATACCTCACTCCTTATACAAAAATAAACTCAAAATGGATCTCAGACCTCGAAATTAGACCCGAATCTATAAAGTTTGTAGAGAATAAAATAGGTAGAACACTCGAAGACCTATATATCAAAAAGGTCTTCGAGGATGGAGCACCAATGGCAAGAACTTTAGTGTCAAACATAAACAAATGGGACTACATCAAACTAAAAAGCTTCTGCATGGGGAAAAAAAAAACCCTACTTAACACAAGAAGACAGTTAACTGAGTGGGAAAAAATCTTTTCACCCATCATATCAGATAAAGGGCTGATATCCAGAATATACAAAACACTCAGGGAGCTGAGTCCCCCAAAACCAAATAAAGCCATTAAAAAAATGGGAAGATTAAAATTTCTCTGAGGAAGACCGAAAGATGGCCAACAAACACATGAAAACATGCTCACCTTCATTCATCATTAGGGAAATCCAAATAATGGCAACAATGAGGTACCACCTTACACCAGTGAGGATGGCTCACATCAAAAATAATAGGAACAATCTATGTTGGTGGGGATGCGACATGAAAGGCACTCTCATCCAATGCTGGTGGAAATGTCCCCTAGTCCAACACCTATGAAGAACAGTCTGGAGAGTGCTCAAAAAACTCAGAATTGAGCTACTATTTGACCCAGCAATTTCTCTCCTAGGTATCTATCCCTAAGTTAGAAGGTCATTCATTCCAAAGAATGTGTGCACCCCATTATTTATCGCAGCACTTAGTATAATAGCCAAGTCTTGGAACCAACCTCGATGTCTAACAACAGATGAATGAATCATTAAGATGTGGTATCTATACACAATGGAATACTACATGGCAGTCAGAAATGATAAAATCACAGACTTTGCAGCAACGTGGATGGATCTAGAACATATTATGTTAAATGAAGTAATCCAGAAGATGAAAGTTAAACACAGAATGATAGCACTATCCTGAAGCACCTAGAACATACACCTTATAAACAACTAATACTCAACAATCAAATAACAGGGTTTAACAGGGTAGAAACTCCAAACACTGTAACAGTCAACATATACTGGAGAGCAGTGCCAAAAACACATGAAAGAAGAATAATACAAACCCTTGGCTACACATTATACCACAAAGAAACCAGCAACAGCAGAAACAGCAGCATAGAAAGATCAGGTAAGTAATCAGCCTTCTACTACAAAGGCTCATAATAAGCCTTTAGGGATCTTATACAGGATTACAGGTAAAGGATTCCATGGGAACCACTGACTCCAACGGAAGTATTCCATAATAATATGTTTTAATGCCTTAATCTTTCTATACTTAAAATAACCTCTCAGTTTTTCTGTCCACAGGCGTTCTTGGATACAAAGCGTGGACAAACTAAGATTGCATCTCGGGGCTCAATCACAAGAAATAACATACCCAGCTTGCACTACGAGAATGTCCCGATAAAACTCTTTAACATACCCTTTATCTCTAGGTTATAACTTTATTTAGGACTTGAAGCACGTGACCAACCAGACCACCGAAGCAGCAACTGTGACCTACAGACTTATACTACATGCCCTACTCAACAAACACATTCAAACAAACTAGCCTTCCCTCACTCTTTTCTCTACTTTTCTCACTGCTGTTCTTTTCTTTTTCTTTTTTTTTCTTTTTCTCTCCTTTTCTTTTTAATTCATTTTCTCTTTTGTTCCTGCCCCTTCCATATGCTTTCCCTTTCCCCCCTTTGAAAATCCGACTATCCGTTCACCCCTCAATTCCATCCAGATTCCCCACCTTATTAAAACTCTTCACCCTTAATTCCTAATTCATTAGGCATCAAGAATGACCTCCTACCCCAGCGAACCAGTACCCACACCGAAGTGAAGGGACAACCAGTCAAACCCACACCTCGCCCCCTACAAGAAAAGGCAACCAACTCCACTGCTGACTCATGCTGCTTGGTCCTCCTTACCAACCCTTCCTAACGTGGACTGTTACATGAAACCGAACTTAGCTCTACAAGTATCCCCCAATGCATGAACTCTTCCCAAGTCCTCCCTGCCGCAAATCTTTTGCCAATCTCAAGAAGGTCAGGTTGGGAGATGAAAAGGTGTCTGGGAGCCCACACACCACAAGAAAATCTGAAAAGACAATGGGGAAACCTATACTACCATCATAAGTATAAGACCAGTATTACACTACCTCTTTAGCTGCTTTTCCCCAAATGCAAGATACTTTCTTGCATCACCTTGTTCCTTTAATTAATTTTTACTTCATTTCTTAAAAATCATTTTTCTTTTCATATATATATGTGAGCAAATATATTTTTATTTCTATATTTATCTTTTTTGGGTGTGTGACCTGTTTTTGTTTTCTTCTCTCTTCACCCTCAAATGCACTGGCAATATAATGTAGCACCATTTCTCCCTGCAAAAGCACACTAAAAAAAGGGGAAATCTTACGTATAAAAATGAGCTCTTATTTATTAGGAATAAGAACTCATACTTGTTTACAATACAGGGGTATCTCCCACCTTGAAAATATGTCATGTGGACCCAACTTAGACCCCAGGTGATTAGACACCAACTGTCCAGCCTTGAACCCTGGATCACAGACATAGAAATGACACTACGGGGTCGGGCGGTGGCGCTGGAGGTAAGGTGCCTGCCTTGCCTGCGCTAGCCTAGGACGGACCGTGGTTCGATCCCCCGGCATCCCATATGGTCCCCCAAGAAGCCAGGAGCAACTTCTGAGCTCATAGCCAGGAATAACCCCTGAGTGTCACAGGATGTGGCCCAAAAACCAAAAAAAAAAAAAAAAAAAAAAAAAAAAAAGAAACGACACTACTTCTTCACAACAGCCATAGAAACAAATCCCAACCGGGACATCCTTATTAGTGCTCCGACACCAACAAGTGCCAGCCCTAATATGATACCCTGACAACGAGGAAAATGGAAAAAACTTGACCTAAAGCAAGTTATCCTATCTCACCAGCTAACAATAAGACAAAAGCAGAAGACTTGTCACCCTTTGATCTATCCAAATGCCAAGATCGCAATTTACAGATGATTGGCTGACAGAACCATGGCCAGACTGTATGTATCCTAGGACCAATAAAAAAGCCCTAGTCTAGGGCGTGTACTACGACCTGCATAACAACTATGATCCCTAGTTCCAGAGGTCTGTCTGAGACTATTGCAATAGTCTGGAAACATAATGAAAGAGGCTATCCCAGGCCCCTTACTAGGATCAGTGCAAAGACCAGGATCGCCAACCACAGAAGATGGATTAAAACGACACTGAGGAACAGAACCTCTAGAACTACAAAGAAAGACATAATCATAAGTGCAACTTGACTCGTGCAGATACCGAGACCTCTAGATACAGAGGTCTGATTTTATCACCCAGGACTGAGCAGAAGTCTTCCATACACCACAAAAGCACCAAAAGGAGAATAAATGAACCTGAAAGGAGTCTATAGTTAATCCCATGACAAATATACTTCAAGGGTGGAGAAACCCTGTATCTCTTAGGCAAAGGAAATTCCTTTTTGAATGACCCCAATATTTACTGTGCATCTGCAGGAGGGAAAAAAAAGCACAAAACAATTTATTATTATTATTATTATTATTATTATTATTATTATTATTTACTTACCTATTTTTTGGTTGATTTCATTGTTGTGGTTTGGCTATTGAAGTGGATGTCTCCATTTATATTTATTTTTTTTCTTTTCTTTTCTTATGTGCTCTGCCACATTTTTTAATCTCAATACCATGGCTTTTATATGGTGCTTACCCTTTTTTTTTTTTTTGGAATGCTCACTGGATATTTTATTTGACAGTTCTTTATGTACTGTTGTGGTGTTTCACCTTCTTTTTCCCCTTCATCTCTCAAACCAACGATGAAAGCCTCTAGAAGGACTCCACCCATTTCCGGAGTATTTGATCCTTTTTTTTTTTCTTTTTTTTTCCTCCAGGTCATTACTTTTCTCTTCTTCAAACAAAACTACATAACTTGAGCTATCTAGTCCTTCCTCCTAATTGGGGGGGGGGGATAAGGGAGGTACCAAGACCAAACAGGTGTAAGACCACTAAGTAGTAAGCTAGGCACAGAGGGGACCACTCATTCTAGCAGCCCTGGGGGTGAGGGAAGAGGATATGAGAGGTAGGACGGGAACGGAGGTGGAGGGAATTCCCCTGATTTTATGTTAATATGTACCTAAAATATTATTGTCAATGATATGTAAGCCACTATGATTAAAATAAAAATTATATTAAAAAAGGAAAACAGGGGCCTGGAGAGATAGCACAGTGGCGTTTGCCTTGCAAGCAGCCGATCCAGGACCTAAGGTGGTTGGTTCGAATCCCAGTGTCCCATATGGTCCTCCGTGCCTGCCCGGAGCTATTTCTGAGCAGACAGCCAGGAGTAGCTCCTGAGCACCGCCGGGTGTGGCCCAAAAACCAAAAAAAGAGAAAAAAAAGAAAAACAGTGATATTAAAATAGTGAATAAAAGAATACATAAAGGGGTTTGAGTGATACTACTGGGTGTTTACCTTGCACTCAGCTAACCCAGGTTTGATCCTGGCATACCTTATAGTCCCCCAACCTGCCTGGAGTGATTCTGAGTTTAGAGCCTGGAGTAATCTCTGTGCATCGCCAGGCATGGCAGTAAAGGAAAGAAGGAAGGAAGGAAGGAAGGAAGGAAGGAAGGAAGGAAGGAAGGAAGGAAGGAAGGAAGGAAGGAAGGAAGGAAGGAAGGAAGGAAGGAAGGAAGGAAGGAAGGAAGGAAGGAAGGAAGGAAGGAAGGAAGGAAGGAAGGAAGGAAGGAAGGAAGGAAGGAAGGAAGGAAAAGGAAGAAAGGAAGGGGAAGGAAGGAAGGAAAAGGACGAGAGAAAGAAGGAATGAAGGAAAAAAGAAAGAAAAGAAGGAATGAGAAAATAAGGAAAAAGAAGAAAGGAAGGAAGGAAAGAAAGAAAGAAAGAAAGAAAAGAAGAAAAAAGAGAGAAAGAAGGAATGAAGGAAAAAAGGAAAGAAAGAAAGAAAATGAGAAAAGAAGGGGAAGGAAAGAAGGAAGGAAGGAAGGAAGGAAGGAAGGAAGGAAGGAAGGAAGGAAGGAAGGAAGGAAGGAAGGAAGGACAAAATTTGCGGCTAATTTATGAGTTAACTTTTCTAGAAATATGTCCACAGTTTTGGTTTAGCTTAATTTTTAGTGCCTTTGTGAGAAATTCTGATTAAGAATTGAATTGTGACTGAATAAAAGAGAATGCCCATCTCAGTGTGAGTTGACCGCATCACAGCACTCCAATTATGAACATAATAAAATATATAAAGAAATAATGACTCACAGTCATACTGAGTTTTACACCTTTGTTTTAGCTGATGATCTAGTCAAATTCATTTGAATTTTATTATCATCTCTGGTTTAAATTTCTCAGTTTCATGCAATTGATATCCTAAAGCAAATATATGAAAAGAAAAAGAATTTGTTCTGTTTTCTATTTTCATACATTCATACTATGTGCTTAAAATTCTGAATGTAAACATAAGTTCAAGGCCTTATAAATATTATAGTGGTCAAGGTGCTTGCCTTGTATGTGGCTAAGCCAGGTTCTGTAGCCCACACTCCAAATGAATACCTAAGCATTGATTTAGAATTAAGTCCTAATCACCACTAAATGTGGCCCCAAAACCAAAGGTAATAACATGATAATATTTTTTTTTTGGTTTTTCGGGTCACACCCATTTGATGCTCAAGGGTTACTCCCGGCTAAGCGCTCAGAAATTGCCCCTGGCTTGAGGAGACCATATGGGACCCAGGGATCGAACTGTGGTCCTTCCTTGGCTAGTGCTTGCAAGGTAGGCACCTTACCTCTAGAGGCACCTTACCTCTAGCTCCACCTTGCCAGCATAATTTTTTAAAATTTTGAAAATATATGTCAGTTTTAAGAAAAAATAAAAGACATTCTTGCAATAATTTTCAGAGACAAAAGAGAGGAGGGCTCATGAAGCTCACTACAAAGAGTGATGAGTGCAGTTAGAGAAATAACTACATTGAGAACTATCCTAACACTGAGAATGTATGAGGGAAATAGAAAGCCTGTCTAGAGTACAGGTTGGGTGGGGTGGGGAGGAGGATGTTTGGGACATTGGTGATGGGAATGTTGCACTGGTGATGGGGTGGTGTTCTTTACATGACAGAAACCTAACCACGATCATTTTCATAATCAAGATGTTTAAATAAAATATTATTTAAAAAAAGAAAGAAAACACTCCAACAAAAAAAATAAAATAAACTATACTATTTAGGGATATCATCTAATAGAAATCTGAGTACATCCATAGTTCTGTATTCAAAGTTCATTATTGGTAATGGTCAGGGGACCATGATCACTTTCTATGGATTAAGTCAGGGTCCTCCACTGTGCCTTAACCCATGCCTGTACTATTTCTCTAGATTCAGTATTAGTTTTCTTCAATGCTCCCAACTATAGCGATTTTTATATACCAGAACCTGATATTTCATAAAAAATTGAATTACCTTTTATTTTCTTATCACTGGCTTAAAATATATATATATATATATATATATATATATATATATATATATATAAAGCAAATGCTTTGGAAAAGGGTATATATTAACTTCATGTCTTTAAAAGTGAAAGGGTAGTATTAGATTACTTTGAGCCATTTATTTTCAAAGAAAAGTTGAATTAGAGATAGAAACATATCTAATAGGAGCGTCATATGGTGGGGAAGAATATAGAAAGGAGCAAAGTTTCCTCAGACATAGAGGGCACTGGCTTTCTCACGCTGTCTGAGTACATATCTACCCTGCTCTGCTTTTCAGGAGGAATGCAGGGATAAGCAGTAATCGTCTTTTAAAATTTAATCAATTTTCTAATTAGAACTGTGTAAAAAATGCAGATTACTAACAAGATGCCAGGTTGCTATCTAGGACAGTGTGACCCATATATGCGTTGTAAGCAGGGTGGAAAGCAAATGGATTCTTCTTCAATTCAGGCGACTTGTGAGCATGGATGCTTGAATATTCTTTCCACAATGGGAAGAGCTTTGTCTCTTATGAGGATCAGTGTCACTGCATTCAGAAGATCACCATGACACAGGAAATGATTTTCTTTAAAAGGCCAAGTATGAAAAGGAAATGGATTAGAAAGTGTAAGTTTTTGTTATTCAGTGGAAAAATGGAATAATAAAAGTCTATATCTATTTACTATGTACAAAATGCTAAGTTCAAATTGATATCGACTAATTAACCAAGTAAAATAGAGAAAATTAATGAAAAAGCTCTGAAATTCAGGTATAGGTATGAGTGTTTTATAAATACCTTTAAAATAAAGTCATGAGGATTAAGTCACCATCTTAAAGTTTGAACAGAGAAAATAGTTGAAGGCTGTATAAGGAAAAAATGGTAATAGGACAATTGACCAATGAAAATGTGGTTCCTATTAATGAGAAAGAAAATTAGATTTAGACATTTTAGATAATATAAACACTAAATCGTGACTAATTGTATTCAAGGGAGACATATTCTTCATTAACTCATATAGTCACATAAATTAACTTTAAATTCAGGATCTGGTTTCTAATATTCATTAGAAAGTAACATGCTCATTTTCACAGAAAGTTTCACATGAAAATGAATGATGCAATTTATTAGCAATCACTGACCAGAAATTAATTCAGAAAATATAAAACTGCTACTTACTAACATCTACCCATTATTTCAAGGAAATTATTTGAGGGCAAGAGAGATATAGCACAGCAGTAGGGCATTTATTTGCCTTTCATGTGGCCTACCCGGAAGTTCAATAACCCGCATCCCATATGGTCCCCAGCCTGCCAGGGGCAATTTCTGAGTGCAGAGCCTGGAGTAACCCCTGAGCACCACTGGATGTAGCCCCCCCAAAACTAATCAATCAATCAAAGCAATCAATAATTAAAGTTTAAAAATAAAAGAAAATTATTTGAGTAACAGTATATATATATGCTTGCTTTCTGTTTCTATTTCTGTTGAATAATTTCTACTGTAATATTTCTGTTAAAATATTTTATAATTTTCAACAGTTAAAACCGAAAGTAAAATGTTTGATCTTGAATAGATAAAGCCCAAAACAAATGATAATTTGTTTATTTAACTATTAATATTTTAAACTATTAATACTTTAAATAAATACATATTACTTATATATTATTTTACTACTAAGCAGAATTTTAGAATGAAATATTAAAAAATTACTCATCTAATTAATCTGTATGTGCAGTAGCTGTATTTCACCTTCATAAAATTTGAAGATAAAATGAACACTTTATCTAGTAGAAATTGTATTTGATAACTTCTTTAATAAAGCATATGAAAAGAAGTGATTTGAGAGGAAAACTTGTTAGATTTTTCTATTTCTTCATTTCTTAAATATGCTTTCCATATTCACACAAAAATAATAAAATTTTTACCAAAGTAAAGATAATTAATCATAAGAAATATTGAATGGTACCATTATTTACAAAATTTCCAAAAAATTAGAAAAAAGAGAAAGAACTGAGTCCAATTTTCTTAGCTCAGAGTTTTAATTTAGGAACCTACTCATTGAACACTGCTATGAAAGTTAAGGATAACTACCTTCTTACAATGCTTTCCACCACCAATTTATTTGCTTGATGATTATTATAGCTTATTGCTGTCAAGTAAATATTTGTATCCCTACAATTCATACTGAAGCTCTAATGTGCCGTGCAGGTAATAAGGTGCTGATGATGGACAACCATGATGGATAGCTAGTGTTCTACATAAAAGGATGATAATAATTTCTCTAGATCATATGAGGTTACAGAAAAAAAAGCAGCACCTCTTTAGAATCTAGAAGGAATAGCACTCATAGACCGTGGTTATGCCAGCACAATAAATTTAGAATCTCTAGCCTACAAAAAATAAATTAAATATTTATTGTTTTAGTTATCTAATCCTTTTTATATTTCTCATAGAATAAGAAATAGTAGATAAGTTGGTGTTTGTATACCTTTGTAACAAAACGCCTCAAAATGTAGAAGTGGGGACTGGAGAGATAGCACAGCAGTAGGGCATTTGACTTGCATGCAGAAGGATGGTGGTTTGAATCTCGGCATCCCATATGGTCCCCTGGGCCTGCCAGGGGCTATTTCTGAGCATAGAGCCAGGGGTAACCCCTGAGCACTGCTGGGTGTGACCCAAAAAAAAAAAAAAAAAAACCAAACAAACAAAGAAACAAAAAAAATGTAGAAGTGGCTATGGAACTGAGTAAGGAATAATGGTTGAAAAAATTTGGCTGTATACACTGTAAAATGCCAATACTACTAAGAAAAATATCTTCACTTATTTATTCAAGTATGTATGTATTTATTTACTTGTTTATGTGTATATGATTTGGGGGTAACATCTGGCAGTGCTTATTGCTCTTAACTCTGTATGCAGGAACTACTCCTGGGTAGTTTCAGAAAACTATATGGGATGACAGAAATCGAACCCAGGTTGGACACACATAAAGAAAGCACCATACACAGTACTATTTTTCCAGCTCCACTTATTTATTTATTTATTGTAAACATAGAAATAAGATTTACAAGGTTATTTATTGTCAGGGTTACACCTTATTTTACCTAAAACAAAGATCATCTCTGGTTCTTTTGTATGTTTGTTTACAACTTGGTTTTTTTGTTTTTTTTTTTTTGTTTTTTGGGCCACACCCATTTGACGCTCAGGGGTTACTCCTGGCTATGCGCTCAGAAATCGCCCTTGACTTGGGGGGACCATATGGGATGCCGGGGGATTGAACAGCTGTCTGTCCTATGCTAGTGCTTGCAAGGCAGACACCTTACCTCTAGCGCCACCTTCCCAGCCCCTACAACTTGGATTTACCCCCAAAGCAGAGATTGTTTTACTTGTAAACATGGGTGGAACTGGCTTAGGATAGCTTGAGCTATCTGTCCTTACTTCCCCATCCAGGGGTGATGCCTATACTCAATAAAAACGACAGTTCTGGCAGAGGGCTTGATCTCCATATGAGCTAAAAGACCACTAGACTACACGTGTTTCATCCTTAGCCTGGAGATATGGTGCATGGGGTGAGTTTAAATTTTATAGCTTAATTTCAGACATACAATATTCCAACATCAATCCCCTAACCAGTAGTAACTTTTCTCCACCAATGTCCTCAGTTTCTCTCTCAACCACCACCAATCTGACTCCTTGATAGGCACATTTTTAAGTTCAGTTTCTGCAGATGATCTGCTGTATTTAATGTGGTTTTCACAGAGACTAATAGAAAGCATTTGAATATGTTTTCTTTTGCATATTAATGCCAATCAAATTTAAATTTATTTTATATTGAGATTCACCTGCACCTCACATTCATCCAGTACCATATCCTCAGATCTTAGAAAAATAACTCACCTAATAAAACTATATTTTATTAATCATAAAATATTACTGAATTGCTGAGTTCCCTGAACACCACAACCAAAAAAATAAATAAATAGTGATATAAGAAACATAATAAAAAATCTTGGGACTAAAAAAAATGTAGCCACAAAATGTAAAGTTCAGTGAGTGAATTCAGCAGCAAAATAAAGAAGATTAAGGGAAAGAAAATAAAATAGCAGTGATTTAGAAGATAGGTTAATAGATAACTCCCATTTAGACAACAGATAAAAATAAATAATAATTGATTATTGCTAAAACAAAAAATATTATCTTAAAACAAAAGATGTAACATTTGAATCATACAATTGGAAAGGAGTTCAGACTGAAAAATTAGTCAAAATAATGCTTACTTTCTAATTTTTGTATAAGACATACATGTTTTATACAAAAAGAGATACAAGAATCTGAGTGAAACACAAGTAGTATAACTTAAAGAAATTCATATCATGGCATATCACAAACTTCAGGAAACTGAAAAAGCATTATTGAAAATGCTAGCGTAGGGTCTGGAGAGGTAGCATGGAGGTAAGGTGTTTGCCTTGCATACAGAAAGATGGTGGTTCAAATCCCATCATCCCATATGGTCCCCTGAGTCTGCCAGAAGGGATTTCTGAGCATAGAGCCAGGAGTAATTCCTGAGCGCTGCCGAGTATGACCCAAAAAACAAAACAAAATAACAACAAAAAAAATGCTAGAATAAAAAAATCCTTATTTCTGGAGAAAAATAATTACAGTCATAGAAAATTTCGTATCAGAAACCATAGAGGCTAGAATCATACGGCATAATACTGTTAAAGTATTACTGTCAACTGAAAATTCAATATACAGAGAAAATATCCTTCATTAGGTAAAATCAAAATATTCTTAGATTCAGAGAATTCGTCACAAACTAATATACTCTAAAATATACTAATAAACTAATAAACTAATATACTCTAAAATAATGGCTAAATGAAACTTTCTACATAAAAAATGAAATGATAAAGAAACTTTAGGGCACCATTATGAAAGCAAGGGCACAGCATATTTGTAGATTTTTTTAAAAAAAAGTAGGCTTTTTCTCCTCTTGAGCTTGAAATTTATATTGGAAGTTTCAAGCAAGATTTTTAAAACTTTATGATACTTTAAGTGTATATAATGACAAATTTATGTACATGTAAAAGAAGCAAATTTTTCTATATTTACGAGACATCATAGAATGATGGTAATGTACACCAGAAGAATGTAATTTGCGGGGGGGGGGGGGGGACACCAGGTGATGCTCAGGGGTTACTCCTGGCTATGGGCTCAGAATTTGTTCCTGGCTTGGGAAGACCAGTTGTGGGACACCAGGGGATCAAACCGTGGTCCTGCTTAGGTTAGCCCCGTACCAGACAAATGCTATACTGCTCGTACCACCACTAGGCCCTAAGAATGTAATAGTATATAAGAATGCATAATGCATGTGTGCTTACGTATAGCCAGACACAAAATAAATTTTCACGTACACATACAAACATTCTACATTAGATGTGTAATATCTACATACACATATATGTATATAGATATATATAATGTATATAATGTATATAATGTAAATCTGGAGCATTAATATATAAAGAAATACTCCAAAACAGAGATAAAACAATTATATTATTAAAAACAATCTCAATAGCATGGAGGTAAGGCATTTGCCTTTCATGCAGAGGGGTCATTGGTTCAAATCCCGGCATCCCAAAAATAAAAAAAAAATTTTTCTTGCATTACATATTTAAACTAAATAAGTTTAATCAGTGATTTCCTATAGCTTTATATATAGCTTTCCTATAGCTAGCTTGTACTGTTTTTGTTTTTTGTTTGTTTCTCCAATTTTTTATTTCTGTGTTTTCTTATAGAGATTTTGAGATTGTTTTTATTTTTAATTTTTATTTATTTATTTATTTATTTATTTATTTATTTATTTATTTATTTATTTATTTGGTTTTGGGATCACACCCAGCAGCGCTCAGGGGTTACTCCTGGCTCGATGCTCAGAAATTGCTCCTGGCAGGCTCAGGGGACCATATGGGATGCGAGGATTCGAACAACCACTGACCTTCTGTATCCAAGGCAAATGCTTTACCTCCATGCTATCTCTCCGGCCCCATTTTCCATTCAAGTCCAGGTAGACCAGAAAGCCCATCTTTGAGGGCATTGAATTAGGCCCTTATTTTCGAGGAAGAAGCATATACCCCCTGTATAGTGGGGGGCCACTGCAATGATGATCAATAGGCATCTGAACTGAATCCAAGTTCTTAGTCCAGGCAGAAATCTACATGAGATCTGAAATTGATATACCCAGTATGGCTGATTATGTATATATGACAGATGCAAAATAAATAGAGCAAAAGCTGGTAAAACTAAAGCAACTCACCTCACAAAATGCTAGTACTAATGATTCCTTATATAAAAATAAAAAATATATTTTGAGAGATTTTACATGTCAGTTACAATGTGTAATTTATTATTGATCACATAATGTTAAAATAATGTTAATAGAGTTTTATATTTTAAGAGATATTAACAAACTTTGGGCATGCTGTGAATCCACTTAATTTTCTCATTAAAAAAATGGGGGGAGCTTTAGGCAATGCTCAAACATCTATACTTGGCTTTGTGCTCAATAAACAATCCCTGACCATACTCAAAAGGGAATATGTGGGGCCAGGGATTGAAACAGTCAGTTAAGGCAGCCAAAAGAAAAATCACATGCCTTAGTTCTTGCAGTGTTTCTCCAGCCAATTGCCTTTAGTTGATCTTTTAAGGTTTATACAATTTTAAGGTTATATATCATCATAATAAATAACTCAATGAGATACATATTCATCAGCATAGACTGTAATGTATGTTAATTTGAAAATTTTTAAAAGGATGTTTTAATTTTCTACTCCATATATACAGGAATCAACGTTCTTTGTTATTACTATCTTTGCTTTATCTTCTGAGTTGCTTACTATACCAACAAATCTATTTAAGCACCAATGTTTATTTTGTTATGTCTTTCTGGTGTTATAAGTAATCAGTTATAAGTATGATTATAAGTTATAAGTATTATTGGAAGTATTAGTTATAAGTAATTAGTACAAAATATAACCTGATTTCCTTGCATGCTATAGTCCTGAGTTTGATCCTTGCCTACCATATGGTTCCTCAGGCAACACCAGGGCTGGATTCTTGAGTGCAGAGAGAGAAATAGCTACTGAGCACCTCTGAGTGTGGTTGAAAAGAAATGAAAACACTCATCTTGATTTGAAGGTCTTGTTGATACAAATGCCTAAATACAAAGTACTGAATCTAAGAGAGTCTCTTTCTGTTCCACAGCAATTAATTTAGGTCGCCAAATTAAAATGCATTGAATGTTCATCAACAGACATAAACTAGCTAGCCAGTCAATCAGAAAAGGTGTCCAGCTATAGTCCTGATCTGTGTTTAATGATCAACATGGGAGAAAATAGAACATGACATAGTAATTAAGAAGGACATAAATTGGGGTGGGCAAAATATTGCTGTGGGTGAGGGTGAGGTTAGAGGGAGAAAAAACTAACTTGCAAAACTCTCTGGCCATCTGGCATCTGGTTGTAAACAATGATACCAGTGATCTCTGATACTGGGCCAGTTCTCTTTTATCTCAGGTTGGCTTAGGGTGGGTGGAAAGCATAAGACAAAGGCCTTCAGGAGCAACTGCAGTGAGACCTTTATTATCAGGGGAGTGAAGTATTTTTTATTAATACCTTTATTAAAACACATTGATTACAAATATTATTGTAGTTGGGTTTCAGTCATGTAAAGAACTTCACCAGTGCAACGTTCATCAGTGCAACATACCCATCACCAATGTCCCAATTTTCCCTCTTCCTCCCCTCACCCCCTCCTTTTCTCTAGACAGGCTTTCTACTTCTCTCATTCATTCACATTGTTATGATAGTTCTCAATGTAGTAATTTCTCTAACTGCACTCATCATTCTCTGTGGTGGTGGTGGGCTTCATGTCATGAGCTGGACCTTCCAGCCCTTGGGAGAGGAGTATTTTAACATTTACACAGCTAACAGGATTTACTTGCACTGGAAGCTTGAATAAAGAGAAGGGATGGTCTGTACTGGTCATGTCCAAGTTCAGCACATCAGGTCTGCGGACATGACCCGTGGATGTGACTGGGGAAACATGACCTTCATGACCAGAGAAAGCACAGGAGGTGATCTCAATTGTGACTTGCTAGTTGTTTATTCTAAAATGTGCTCATCTTTTTCCCCCATGGGGGAGAGGAGACCTCAGCCTACAGGGATTTCTCCTTTGGGGGCTTTGTTTGGCAGGTGTGAGAATCTTCCCTGCCAGAGTGGCAATCTCTAAAGGACTTTCATTATATCTAGGCAACACAGGCACACAAGCAAAACCCCTCTACTACCTCCAACTCTCTCTCTCTCTCTCTCTCTCTCTCTCTCTCTCTCTCTCTCTCTCTCACACACACACACACACACACACACAAATGCACCTTCCTATCCCAGACCTTTTTTTTAAATTTTGTAAATATCTTTTATTTATTTATTTTTAAATATAAATTTTTATCTTTATTTAAACACCGTGATTACAAACATGATTATAGTTGTATGATTACAGTCATGTAAAGAACACCCCCCCTCACTGGTGCAACATTCCCACCACCAATTTCCCAGATCTCCCTCCTCCCCACCCCCCTACACCTGCACTCGAGACAGGCTCTCTACCTCCCAAGACCTTTTTTTTGAGTACATGAATTTACTTAAGAAAGAGAACTGTGATAATCAGAAAATAACTGGTCACCATGCTTCTATTTTCCAGGGAGATGCTTTTAAAAAGACCTGGAAGTAAAATCAGAAAACAAAGGATATTTAGGAAATCAACCATGGCAGAGATAATGGTACTAGAAAAGAAGACAACAAAGTTATCTTATTAGATGTGTAAGTGATATAAGCTTCTATTACACCATTTTAAGAATAAACCATTCTTTAAGTACTTATTTAACTATAATAAAAGGAACACAAAATCAAAATTCCTCAGAGCCCTTTTGAAATCAGTTGCAGGATGTTCAGAGGATGCCAAAATGTGGGGGACCCTCTTGTTATTTCTTCACCTGAGTGAGACGCCTGTCATCATATTTGGTTATTAGTCAAAAGGTCTTGTCAGTAAATGTCAGAGGATTACATATTGTTTTTCCACTAGCCTTTTTGTGTTGGACTGCTCTAAGTGACACAATATCTGACATATTTAGAGTCATGGGAGTTATCTTACTACGCTTTATTTTCCTCAGAGGAATAGTGGGCATAAATCTCAGTGAGATTTTCATAGCCTAACAAGTCTGACTTGTTTCTCAGGCAGTAGTGGCTCTTTAATGACTCAAGAAAAACTTCCACTTCTAAATTTCTCTCAACATTTTTAGTGCAGTTCCAGTCACCATAGGGCCCACTAGCTCCTAACTTTCTCATTTTTCTTTATCTTATTCCATTTATGCTTCAATATGGGGCTGACTTTTCTACTTGAATGACCTTAGCAAATGGAAATACATTGGAATGGATCTTTTAGTACCATAACCACAGCAGAGATAATAGGGACCTAGCCAATAAGAATCAAAAGATTTACTAATTTATATACCTAGTATTTCACGTTATGGACCAAAGATATGGAGATATTATTTTGGAATGTAAATGTACTTCATAATTTATTCTTTTGTTTTGTTTCGTTTTGTTTGGGTGCTGTGGGGAAGGGTTTCAGAGCAGTATTTTGGGGATCATTAGTCATTCTTAGGAATACTTGTCCAAACAGGCTAAATACATGCTCAAGAACATAGGCCATGTGGTGCTTAGGATTATCAAGTTGCTAATTATAGTGTATGGGATCCTCCATACATCTCAGAAGTTTGCTGAGAAACATATGGTGTCAGAAAATAAATGGTGTCAGAGATTTGATATATGCTAAACCTTTGCTACTCCACTGTCCCCTGTGCTATCTCCTCAGCTGAGCCCTGTTTTTTTATCTATAGAAATCCTACCCAAATCAAAGTATTAAATAAGATTTAAGTCCTTCAATTCAGGGTACACGTGTAAGTAAAAATAAGAAGAAAAGGAGATAGAGGTATTGATGATAGGTAGATAGGTATTAATTATTCTGCTATCTAATTTATACCTTCAGCTGATTATGCTTCAGGATACTCTAGATAGAAAATTATGAATTAATGTAAAAACTATAATAGTATATGCTAAGCAAATCTGAAGGTCAGAGATCATAAATTTTAAGAGCATTTTGGTAGAATTTTGCAGTGACTTGCCATGTTTCAACTCAGTTAATACAAATCTTTGACAATTTTCTATAGTAATGATGCAGGGACACTTTAGAGAATCTCTGAGTTGGCCCTTAGTTTCCAAATTTTTCCATATATTGAAGATTGAAAATAATGAGAAATAAAGATGTTCTGACTCAGAGGTAGAAATAGAAAGGCTTATTGGGAAGGTAAAGAAAGAAAACTCTCCAACCAGAGAGAAACTTAATATAGAACTAAGTTACTTGTGACTAACTTTGTGGCATTTTTAATGGGAAAAATGGCTCTAGTGTTACTGAGGATAAAGAATGTTACAGAGAAGGGGCTGGAGAGATAGCATGGAGGTAGGGCTTTTGGCTTGCATGCAGAAGGATGGTGGTTCGAATCCTGGCATCCCATATGGTCCCCCAAGCCTGCCAGGAGTGATTTCTGAGCATAGAGTCTGGTGTAACCCCTGAGTGCTGCAAAGTGCGACCAAAACCTAAACAAACTAACAAACAAAAAGAATGTTACAGAGAATGCAGGTAAGTTAAAGTTAGGGGCTTTTGTGTATACCTTTTTAAATGAAAATCAGGCTCTTAACATTTCTTACTGATTTACACGAATATTATAGATAATGCAAGGATCATACAGAGTGGTCTGGCCAGTCTGCCTTAAAGATTGCCCATTATTTTAATCTCCTATGGAACCAAAACACTGGGGAAAAATTTACTATTTATCAGAAAGAGCCCAAGAATTTGCAGGTATGTTAAAATGTAGGATGCAGGCAGTCAAAAATGGGATTGGCCACAGCAGCTGCCAAGGTTAACTAAACCTTCCTCTTTCAGTAACAAAAGAAACAAAATAGTATTAAGTCTTTAACCAAATGGTTACAAATCTTCAAATATGAGTGCTATTGGCATTCATTTATTGACTATTCAAAAATTCATCTTTACTTTTAAAAAAATCTATTGAGCATGAAACAATTATGGTTCAACGACAGAGAAATTTCATTGTGTCCAATGTTTCTGTTCAGATAATCTTTCAAAGATCAAAAAATATATTTTTTTGTTTCTCTATGTACCCTAAGAGGACAAATAATATTATGTCTTAGGAGGAAAAAATCTTGTGAGGAAAATTTGAGAGTTAAGGGAGCTGACAAAGTATTTAGAAGTATTATAAAGAAGAAAAGCAAGATGTTCAAGATTTACAGTCACAAGAGAGGATGCAAACAACATAAGGAGAATTATCTTGTTTGGAGTACCCAAAGGCCTGGAAGCTCCAAAATCAGAGAGCACAAAAGCTGAAGCAAGACAGCTAAACAGATTAGGGTAAACACTTTGTTTTTTGTTTTTGTTTTTGTTTTTAAAAAAAAAAACAAATCAGCCTTAATGCAATTTATCTTGTGTAACAATACTTTTTTTTGTTTGTTTGAAATGTATAGAAATAGTGTGGACCCTTTTCTTAGGACCAAGAGATCCCAGGGCTACCTGAACTCTTTGTTTGCATGAATAAACTTTATTTTCCAACCAACTAAGCTGCAATCTCAATTATTTTATTATTTTCTGGCTCATCTTACTTCATAAGACACAATAACTTCTTGATTTATTCATTGTTGAAAGTGCCAGGTTTCATCTTTTTAAATACCTAAATATTTCACTCACGTGTTTTTATAAAGTCAGATAAATGGGTTGGCTAAATAAAAAAAACATATAAATTATTGTAGTTAATGCCAAATTAGTTGCTACAAGGATGAAAGACGAAATGGAAAGGGGTACATGGAAGAGCCAATTGTGTGGTTAAAGAACTATTTCTTGATTTAGTATAGTATAATCAGTTGATTTAATGTAGTATAAATATGATAATTTATAACAATGCATACCCTAGTCTTCTGTGCTAGTTATTTTAATTATTTTAAATTAGTAGTTATTTTAATTAAAAATAGAAAATAAGATAGGTAGATGACAAGATTTTGTTATGTCCTCGGTTGACAAGATTGGAAACAGTCTGCAAAGCCATAGTCAATAATTCTTTATTAGCTACATGTTGACTGCACTTCACCCTGCAGTGTACAAAGTGCAGCCCTATTCATAGTTTTCCCAAACCTTTAAAAGAGTGGAGTAAATCATTCTAAAGCTGATGTGCACAAGTAGATAGTCAAGTTTACAACTGGAGAATGTAGATACAGTTGCAAGGGTTTTTAACAGCCAGCCATCAGAAAAGCCTCATTAATTATTTTCAGATGGAGTTCCTTGTCTTTGGACATAGCTGATTATTTCTATAAACCTTGTTTAACAACAACAACAACAATAAAACTGTGGAATGGTAGTCCAGTGACAAGATGGTTGCACTTATGCCAAGTCATTTCTACTTTAGAATTATTCTAATATAGAAAGCAAATAGTTTTATTTAATTTAAATGTTTCAAATTGAGATTTATTAAAACAAGCACAGAGTAATCACTATGGCAATTAGAGGTAGGTACAGATGGTTTTACTTAACTCAGTAACTTGTTTGAGGACATCAGGTAGTGTTAGGGAAGCTAGCTAACCTATAAAATCTGAAATAAAACAAACAACAAAAAGAAAGGTATAGGCATAATGATGATATTTTAAAAAATGTGCCATTTAATTCCAATCACAGCCTTTCTGAGGGATACTCAGAAAGAGTATTTTCTTTTTGTACAGGTAAGTATTTTCTTTTTGTACAGATAAAGAAACTGGCATTCAGAAGTTTTTGTAATCCAGGAAGCTGCATTTTGACCTCATAAATGATTATATATTTAATTTTTTATATTTACATATAATTATTTATAAATGTAAATATAATATTTATTAGTAAATATAAAATATTCATAATAATAAATGTACAAATATATTATTACATAGTATTGAATAAATATAAATGTAAATTATGAACATTATATATTAATATAATGTATATTCTATAAATTATGATTATTATTATAAGTTAAATCATAGATATTTATAAAACCAATCATTATTTAATGTATATATTCATATATATTAGATATATTAGATATCATAGAAGATTGAGTATACTGAACATACACAGAACATATATATATATACGAGATATGTGTACATATATACTCAAATATGGGACATATGTATATAAAACAGTTTTATTGAAAGAAATTAATTTAGCTAGGTGTGATGGGAGCAAAGGAAGAGGTATATGTTAAAGGGAGAACATGGTCTTCTCTAAAGTGGAAAACTGTAGCAAGGAAGAAAATTGTGTACAATCTTTTTTTTTTTTTTTTTTTTTTCACATTACTGTCATATACTTTATTTTTTTTTTTAATTTTTTTTTTATTTAAACACCTTGATTACATACATGATTGTGTTTGGGTTTCAGTCATAAAAGGAACACCACCCATCACCAGTGCAACATTCCCATCACCCAAGTCCCAAATCACCCTCCTCCCCACCCAACCCCCGCCTGTACCCTAAACAGGCTCTACATTTCCCTCATACATTCTCAATATTAGGACAGTTCAAAATGTAGTTATTTCTCTAACTAAACTCATCACTCTTTGTGGTGAGCTTCCTGAGGTGAGCTGGAACTTCCAGCTCTTTTCTCTTTTGTGTCTGAAAATTATTATTACAAGGGTGTCTTTCATTTTTCTTAAAACCCATAGATGAGTGAGACCATTCTGTGTTTTTCTCTCTCTCTCTGACTTATTTCACTCAGCATAATAGATTCCATGTACATCCATGTATAGGAAAATTTCATGACTTCATCTCTCCTGACAGCTGCATAATATTCCATTGTGTATATGTACCACAGTTTCTTTAGCCATTCATCTGTTGAAGGGCATCTTGGTTGTTTCCAGAGTCTTGCTATGGTAAATAGAGCTGCAATGAATATAGGTGTAAGGAAGGGGTTTTTGTATTGTATTTTTGTGTTCCTAGGGTATATTCCTAGGAGTGGTATAGCTGGATCGTATGGGAGCTCGATTTCCAGTTTTTGGAGGAATCTCCATATCGCTTTCCATAAAGGTTGAACTAGACAGCATTCCCACCAGCAGTGGATAAGAGTTCCTTTCTCTCCACATCCCCGCCAACACTGTTTATTCTCATTCTTTGTGATGTGTGCCATTCTCTGGGGTGTGAGGTGGTATCTCATCGTTGTTTTGATTTGCATCTCCCTGATGATTAGTGATGTGGAACATTTTTTCATGTGTCTTTTGGCCATGCGTATTTCTTCTTTGTCAAAGTGTCTGTTCATTTCTTCTCCCCATTTTTTGATGGGGTTAGATGTTTTTTTCTTGTAAAGTTCTGTCAGTGCCTTGTATATTTTGGAGATTAGCCCCTTATCTGATGGGTATTGGGTGAATAGTTTCTCCCACTCAGTGGGTGGCTCTTGTATCCTGGGCACTATTTCCTTTGAGGTGCAGAAGCTTCTCAGCTTAATATATTCCCATCTGTTAATCTCTGCTTTCACTTGCTTGGAGAGTGCAGTTTCCTCCTTGAAGATGCCTGTAATGTCCTGGAGTGTTTTGCCTATGTGCTGTTCTATATATCTTATGGTTTTGGGGCTGATATCGAGGTCTTTAATCCATTTGGATTTTACCTTTGTACATGATGTTAGCTGGGGGTCTAAGTTTAATTTTTTGCAAGTGGCTATCCAATTGTGCCAACACCACTTGTTGAAGAGGCTTTCCCTGCTCCATTTAGGATTTCCTGCTCCTTTATCAAAAATTAGATGGTTGTATCTCTGGGGAACATTTTCTGAGTATTCAAGCCTATTCCACTGATCTGAGGACCTATCCTTATTCCAATACCATGCTGTTTTGATAACTGTTGCTTTGTAGTACAGTTTAAAGTTGGGAAAAGTAATTCCTCCCATATTCTTTTTCCCAATGATTGCTTTAGCTATTCGAGGGTGTTTATTGTTCCAAATGAATTTCAAAAGTGTCTGATCCACTTCTTTGAAGAATGTCATGGGTATCTTTAGAGGGATGGCATTAAATCTGTATAATGCCTTGGGGAGTATTGACATTTTGATGATGTTAATCCTGCCAATCCATGAGCAGGGTATGTGTTTCCATTTCCGTGTGTCCTCTCTTATTTCTTGGAGCAGAGTTTTATAGTTTTCTTTGTATAGGTCCTTCACATATTTAGTCAAGTTGATTCCAAGATATTTGAGTTTGTGTGGTACTATTGTGAATGGGGTTGTTTTCTTAATGTCCATTTCTTCTTTATTACTGTTGGTGTATAGAAAGGCCATTGATTTTTGTGTGTTAATTTTGTAGCCTGCCACCTTGCTATATGAGTCTATTGTTTCTAGAAGCTTTTTGATAGAGTCTTTAGGGTTTTCTAAGTAGAGTATCATGTCATCTGCAAACAGTGAGAGCTTGACTTCTTCCTTTCCTATCTGGATTCCCTTGATATCCTTTTCTTGCCTAATCGCTATAGCAAGTACTTCCAGTGCTATGTTGAATAGGAGTGGTGAGAGAGGACAGCCTTGTCTTGTGCCAGAATTTAGAGGGAAGGCTTTCAGTTTTTCTCCATTGAGGATAATATTTGCCACTGGCTTGTGGTAGATGGCCTTCACTATATTGAGAAAGGTTCCCTCCATTCCCATCTTGCTGAGAGTTTTGATCAAGAATGGGTGTTGGACCTTATCAAATGCTTTCTCTGCATCTATTGATATGATCATGTGGTTTTTATTTTTCTTGTTATTGATGTTGTGTATTATGTTGATAGATTTACGGATGTTAAACCAGCCTTGCATTCCTGGGATGAAACCTACTTGATCGTAGTGGATGATCTTCTTAACGAGGCATTGAATCCTATTTGCCAGGATTTTGTTGAGGATCTTTGCATCTGCATTCATCAGTGATATTGGTCTGTAATTTTCTTTTTTGGTAGCGTCTCTGTCTGGTTTAGGTATCAAGGTGATGTTGGCTTCATGAAAGCTATTTGGAAGTGTTTCTGTTTGTTCAATTTCATGAAAGAGTCTTGCCAAGATTGGCAGTAGTTCCTCTTGGAAAGTTTGATAGAATTCATTAGTGAATCCATCTGGACCTGGGCTTTTGTTTTTCGGCAGACATTTGATTACTGTTTTAATTTCATCAATGGTGATGGGGGTGTTTAGATATGCTACATCCTCTTCCTTCAACCGTGGAAGATTATAAGAGTCCAAGAATTTATCCATTTCTTCCAGGTTCTCATTTTTAGTGGCGTAGAGTTTTTCAAAGTAGTTTCTGATTACCCTTTGAATCTCTGTCATATCAGTAGTGATCTCTCCTTTTTCATTCCTGATACGAGTTATCAAGTTTCTCTCTCTCTCTTTCTTTGTTAGGTTTGCCAGTGGTCTATCAATCTTGTTTATTTTTTCAAAGAACCAACTTCTGCTTTCGTTGATCTTTCGGATTGTTTTTTGAGTTTCCACTTCGTTGATTTCTGCTCTCAGCTTTGTTATTTCCTTCTGTCTTCCTGTTCTTGGGTCCTTTTGTTGAGCATTTTCTAGTTCTATTAGCTGTGTCATTAAGCTACTCAGGTAAGCTCCTTCTTCCTTCCTGATGTGTGCTTGCAAAGCTATAAATTTTCCTCTCAGTACTGCTTTTGCTGTGTCCCATAAGTTCTGAGAGTTTGTGTCTTTATTGTCATTTGTTTCCAGGAACCTTTTTATTTCCTCCTTGATTTCATCTCGGACCCACTGGTTATTGAGCATGAGGCTGTTTAACTTCCAGGTGTTAAAGTGTTTCTTCTGAGTCCCTTTGGAGTTCACAAATAATTTCAGAGCCTTGTGGTCAGCGAAGGTAGTCTGCAAAATTTCTATCCTCTTGATCTTATGGAGGTATGTTTTATGTGCCAGCATGTAGTCTATTCTGGAGAATGTACCATGTACATTGGAGAAGAATGTGTATCCAGGTTTCTGGGGATGGAGTGTCCTATATATATCCACTAGGCCTCTTTCTTCCATTTCTCTCCTCAGGTCTAGTATATTCTTGTTGGGTTTCAGTCTGGTTGACCTGTCCAGTGTTGACAAAGCCGTGTTTAGGTCCCCCACAATTATTGTGTTGTTGTTGATATTATTTTTCAGATTTGTCAGCAGTTGTATTAAATATTTTGCTGGCCCCTCATTCGGTGCATATATGTTTAGGAGAGTGAATTCTTCCTGCTCTACGTACCCCTTGATTAATATAAAATGTCCGTCTTTGTCCCTTACAACCTTCCTGAGTATAAAGTTTGCATTATCTGATATTAGTATGGCCACTCCAGCTTTTTTATGGGTGTTGTTTGCTTGGATAACTTTTCTCCAGCCTTTTATTTTGAGTCTATGTTTGTTCTGACTATTCAGGTGCGTTTCTTGTAGGCAGCAGAAGGTTGGATTGAGTTTTTTGATCCATTTAGCCACTCTGTGTCTCTTAACTGGTGCATTTAGTCCATTGACGTTGAGAGAAAGAATTGTCCTGGGATTTAACGCCATCTTTATTTCAAAATTTGGTGTGTCTTTTGGGTAGTCTTGTCTTAGATTAGGTCTTTCAGTTTTTCTCTTAAGACTGGTTTTGTGTCTGTGAAGTTTCTGAGCTGCTTTTTGTCTGTGAAACCATGTATTCTTCCATCAAACCGGAAAGTGAGTTTTGCTGGGTATAGTATTCTGGGTGAAGCATTCATTTCATTCAGTCTTGTCACAATATCCCACCACTGCTTTCTGGCATTGAGCGTTTCTGGTGACAGGTCTGCTGTAAATCTCAGGGAAGCTTGCTTGAACATGATTTCCCCTTTTGATCTTGCTGTTTTCAGAATTCTGTCTCTATCTGTGGGATTTGTCATTGTGACTAGGATGTGTCTTGGGGTGGTTTTTCTGGGGTCTCTTTTGGTTGGTACTCTTCGGGCATGCAGGATTTGATCACATATATTCTTTAGCTCTGGAAGTTTCTCTTTAATGATGTTCTTGACCATTGATTCTTCCTGGAAATTTTCTTCCTGGGTCTCTGGGACTCCAATGATTCTTAAGTTGTTTCTGTTGATCTTATCATAGACTTCTATTTTCGTCTGTTCCCATTCTTTGACTAATTTTTCCATTGTCTGCTCATTTGCTTTAAGTTTTTTGTCCAATCTCTCCTGCTGTATGGAATTGTTATGTATCTCATCTTCCACAGCACCAAGTCTATTCTCAGCTTCTGATACCCTGTCCCAGAGCTTATCCATTTTGTCATTCACTTCGTTTACTGAGTTTTTCAGGCCTGTTAGTTGACATGTTATTTCAGTTTGGAGTTTTGTCATTTCTGCCTTCATATTTTCTTGGTTCTTATTAGTGTTCTGTTCAACTCGATCCATGGTTTCTTGGAGTCTGTTTAGCACCTTCCATATTGCTAGTCTAAAGTCCTTATCTGAGAGGTTGATTAGTTGTTCAGTCATTATCTGGTCCTCAGAATTGTCATCTTCATTCTCTATGTCTGATGCTGGCCTGCGCTGTTTCCCCATTGTCACATTTGTATTGTGGGTTTTTCTACGTGTTGTAGTGGTATTCATTGTCTATATGATGTAGGCAGCACACTCCTCTGGCTCCTCCCTTTCTGGATGGGCTGACTTGCCTCTAAGGGAGGGGAGTCCTCCGTGGATGAAGCCTCACACTGGGTCAAATCTTAGGCCCGAGCATGTAACAGAGAAGACAGTCCAGAGAGAAATGTTTGCTTCTGTGATATAGCGCCGTTCTTAGTGTGATTTTTCCTTCTTGTTGCAATGGAGTTCTTTCCTTAGAAAGAGTGCACGGCCGCGTAGCTTCGCTACGCGGCCGTGCTCCTCTGAGCCTCTTTTTGCCCCACTCGCAAGAGTTTCACGCAAGAGGACAGTAGACAGACATAGACAGGTCACACTCACAGTCTTTCACAGCTGAGCCCCACTGGGCCGGTGTACTTTCGCGGATTTTCCCCGCCTGGTGTCACACACAGGGAGCCAGCTTTTGCAAAGGATAGCCGGTTTTTATGCTCTGAAGTCCCTCCCTGAAAATGGCGTCTGGGCGAGCGAGGTTTCTGGAGGCTCTTTTTGCCCCACTCGCAAGAGTTTCACGCAAGAGGACAGTAGACAGACATAGACAGGTCACACTCACAGTCTTTCACAGCTGAGCCCCACTGGGCCGGTGTACTTTCGCGGATTTTCCCCGCCTGGTGTCACACACAGGGAGCCAGCTTTTGCAAAGGATAGCCGGTTTTTATGCTCTGAAGTCCCTCCCTGAAAATGGCGTCTGGGCGAGCGAGGTTTCTGGAGGCTTATTTTGCCCCACTCGCAAGAGTTTCACGCAAGAGGACAGTAGACAGACATAGACAGGTCACACTCACAGTCTTTCACAGCTGAGCCCCACTGGGCCGGTGTACTTTCGCGGATTTTCCCCGCCTGGTGTCACACACAGGGAGCCAGCTTTTGCAAAGGATAGCCGGTTTTTATGCTCTGAAGTCCCTCCCTGAAAATGGCGTCTGGGCGAGCGAGGTTTCTGGAGGCTCTTTTTGCCCCACTCGCAAGAGTTTCACGCAAGAGGACAGTAGACAGACATAGACAGGTCACACTCACAGTCTTTCACAGCTGAGCCCCACTGGGCCGGTGTACTTTCGCGGATTTTCCCCGCCTGGTGTCACACACAGGGAGCCAGCTTTTGCAAAGGATAGCCGGTTTTTATGCTCTGAAGTCCCTCCCTGAAAATGGCGTCTGGGCGAGCGAGGTTTCTGGAGGCTCTTTTTGCCCCACTCGCAAGAGTTTCACGCAAGAGGACAGTAGACAGACATAGACAGGTCACACTCACAGTCTTTCACAGCTGAGCCCCACTGGGCCGGTGTACTTTCGCGGATTTTCCCCGCCTGGTGTCACACACAGGGAGCCAGCTTTTGCAAAGGATAGCCGGTTTTTATGCTCTCAAAATTGTGTACAATCTTTTCAAATTGCCTAGAATTCTCTGCATACAAAAAAAGTTACTCTGGTGTCACAAAGAATGCCTCATTCATGATGAACCTTTCACTTTTTTGTTTGTTTGGTTTTGTTTTGGTTTTGTTTTGGGGCCACACCTAGCAATGCTCAGGGGTTACGTCAGGCTCTGCACTGATAAATCACTCCTAACAGACTCATGGGATCATATGAGATGCTTGGGATCAACCTAGTTTTACAGTCTGCATGGCAAATGAACTACTCACTTCGTTGTTCGGGGGTTGGCGGGTGGAGGATGTGTGTGTGTATGTGTGTGTGTGTGTGTGTGTGTGTGTGTTCCATTCACACTCTAATCAAGACCATAGATTCTCCTGCATCTTCCCTTCTCTGAGGGTGGGTGACCCCTTTTCTGGGGTCATTCTTAGTTTTTACTTCTCCAAAGAACTCAGGATTTTCCAACTCAAAGGAATGTGTTCCACATACCTTTTGACTACTTTAGGGCTGAGGTGTTTACTTCTTAAATTTTATTATTTCCCAAAGCCTAGCACCCAGGGCCAGCTATTTCTCTTCCTGCAATATTCTCCCATTAGAGATTAAATTTAAATTTTTTCAATGTTTTTTTAATTTTTTTATTTAAACAACTTTATTACATACATGATTGTGTTTGGGTTTCAGTCATGTAAAGAACACCACCCATCACCAGTGCAACATTTAAAATTTTTAAGTGGTACATAGGTGAAGTTTTTTTCTATAATTGTTTTCTACAATAAAAGATGTGGTCTTATATATTTCAAGGAAATTGAGCTAATTTATAATTAATGAGGCCCAGGCATTTGCTTATGGGGTTTAAGAATTGTCAGTCTGAAAAATAAATCTGATTTATTAGATAATAAAATAAATATTAAGTACTGTAGAAGAACTAAAAAAAATAAATCTCCTTGGTTAGTGTTATGTCCCAAGATAGCAAGGATGGAAGCACTCAGTAAAACTTAACTCAGAAATTCTTTATTATTCACATGGTGACTGCACTTTATACAAGGGAAGGCAAAGTGCAGCCTCTGACACAGTTCTTTCAGACATTTTAAATTATTGGAATAAATCCTTCATTAGCAGATGTGCAAAACACAATATAAGATAGTGTGAAATATGGTTACAACTGCAAGGTTGTTTAGCTGTTAAAAAGTCAAAAAAAAAAAAAGCCCTCTCTTTTGTTTTCAGAGTCTGTAATTTTAAGGAAGTCTGTGTGAGAAGTCTTAATGATTAGTTTATTCTGATTACACTTTCAAGTATTATTTCCCAATGGGAGTGTCCAACTCTGGCTACATATATTAGACATCTGCAAAGTTATCTATGAAGCTTGTTAGCAAACAACCAACAGATTTCTTAGTAAAAGTTTAACAAATGGTTATTTTCAGACTGAGTCCCACTACCCCACCCCCCCACCCCACCCCACCCCGCCCCTGAACCTGAAATTCTGTAACTTTTGAAGGCATCCCCAATCCCCGGGTCAGACTAGTTAAGGGACTTCCTACAATAAACCAAACAAGCTATGATGGAAGCTAAATTTGCTAATAACAGGCAGTTGATTCAAGATTAACTGGGGTGGGGAGGAAAGTGGACAAAACTTAATACACATGGGTCACCAATAATGCTTGTTTTCTTGGACCAAGGATTCACAGTTGAAGGAGGGCAGAGTAATTTAAAAAAGAACAACAAAATAAAGGTCATAGAATAAACTTTTGCATTATTTTTTTTATAAATTTTTAGAATAAGCAGCTGTCACCCCCCCCCCCTTTTGAAGAAGGGTCTGGCATAGGATGTTCTCACCAAGATGGACCCAAGATGTGGGCTAGTGCCCCTCAGGAACACTGAGGAGAGAATGTTCCCATCAATATGGCTGGAGATGACAAAATAATTAAACAATAAGAGGTTAAGGTCATGATGTATGTTCCAGAAAAATACTACAAAGTATGTTTATAATAGATATCAAGTGGCTGCTTGAAATGTTAAGCAAGTGTTAAGCTGTAACCATATATGTGTGTATATATATCTGTATATATTTATATGTATATATATTCCCTGAATATTTGATTTGGGGTCCTTGTTTAAGGTCCACTGTGTTGGACAGGCTTGGACACCACCAGCTAACTGGAAATGAAACCTCCCTTTTGCTATTACATTATCAAGGCTGGTGTCTGAGTTCTGCACCATGGGGGAAGCTTGATTCTGACTTAACATAATAAAAGTATTAGCTCCAATTTCTGTTAACATTTTGTAAAAAAAAAAATGAAAACAAGCAAACAAACAAACTTGTCACATAGCTTTTATTTATTGAAAACTTTTAGGTTTATTTCTTTTTAAAATTTAGTGGAAAGATTTATCTTTCTTTTTTAAATTTAGTCATCATGAAATCACAGTTATTCGATTGAGTTTCAGGAATACAATGCTTCAGCACCAATACTGATTGATTTCTTCATCAGCGTCCACCAAGGTTTTCCTCTATCAAAACCCCTTCAACGAATGTTTTCCAGTCACCTGTGTGTTCCTGCACTTCACTTTACTGTACCATTGCTCAGAGAGTTTCATACAAAACACATTACCACCTTTCATCACTACCTCATCTTCCAAGTTGAATACTTTGCTATATTACAGACCATACCCTCAGTTAGCTTTTCCTGAATATTAAAGTCTATTTATTTTATTTGTTTGTTTTTGGGCCACACCTGGTGAAACTTAGGGGTTACTTCTGGCTATGTGCTCAGAAATTGTTCCTGGCTTGGGGGACCATATGGAACACTGGGGTTCAAACTGTGGTTCATCCTAGATCAACCACATGCAAGGCAAATGCCCTACCACTGTGCCATTGTGCTGGCCCCGTAAAGTCCAATTTTTTATTCAAAATGAGTTTTGAGTCCCAACGGGTTGTAGAGGTAGGATGATTTATCTGTTAGAGTTTGGTCACTGGTTCAATAAAGTAGAAATGATTTTTCTTTGGAGAGATGAAGCAAAGTTAATTTTAAGACCAACAGAATATCTTGTTAAGTCAGTCTCCTTTCACTTAGGCAATATTTGGTGCAAAGGGTGTATTGTTTTCCAAGTTTTAGTAAGAGTCAACTACCAGGTTGAATTTTGATTGGGTTAATTCTTTTCCTGGGTGAGACAACACAGCATGCCTATACTCTTGAACATGTGTGTTCACAAGTCCTATATTAATTAAATTACTTAGTTTATACTAAACTGTCTAAATCCTGAAAGAAGTCTATCATTTAAAAGGCCTTGTCATACAGTAACAGTAACTCAAAGAAAATAAGTCGACATTTAAATTTAAGAGCTGTTCTGTATTTGAGAAGGGCTGTAGGCAAGAATGAAAGCCAAAACTCAGAAATCTCTTGATAAAAATAATGCATGAGCAGTGATCATGATCTCTGGTTGTGCTTCCTAGCGTCTTCAGTATTTTCCAAAGTAAATATATGAGCAATATGATGTTCAGAATCAAGAGTTAGAAATTTGGGCCTGGAGAGATAGCACAGCGGTGTTTGCCTTGCAAGCAACCGATCCAGGACCTAAGGTGGTTGGTTTGAATCCCGGTGTCCCATATGGTCCCCTGTGCCAGCCAGGAGTTATTTCTGAGCAGACAGCCGGGGGTAACCCCTGAGCACCGCCGGGTGTGACCCAAAAACCAAAAAAAAAAAAAAAAGAGTTAGAAATTTGAAAGTTTACCAGAAAGTAAAAGATGAACAGGTTAAGGATAAACTTTATAAAGGACTAAGTTGAACTATGGCTTAATTTGTGGGTCTTTTATAGGAAACTGGGTCTTTGTGTTAGTTAGCAAATAACAAGAATGTTACTAGAAAATGAAAGGATTAATCAGAATAACGTGATTAATGTAAGGCTTTTGGGGTTAAAAATCAGACAGCCCTCATCTCCACCAGGATAGGGTCTTTCATGATTAAAGATACCTGGTGATGATTGGAGCAGCAGGTGAAGAATAGCAGCATATTTGCCTATACCATAAAACACAAGGATTGACCATGAGAAGACCCTAACAAACCTGATTTCAGGGTAAATGGAAAATATTTAATCTAATTAAGTAAACACCATTACATACCTCTTTTTCTGCTCGCATTTTTTTCTGCCAGATGTAACATGTATAATTGTACTATAGGCTGTGGATAGTTGTGATTCTGGCAACCTCTGCCAAGACTGTCAGACTTTGCCTAAGAGCACTCCCCAAAAAAGACTGGTTGATCAAATTTGTCTCTGCCTCTGATTCTTCTGTCTCACCACCTTTCAATTAACTTCAGGCCTTTTGAATCACCTGTTTGACCATAGACTTTTGGGTTTATCTACATGGCCATTGGCCTTAGCTAATATCCCTTTCTTCTTAAAGTCAATTTTCATAATCATCAATTAGTCTTAATCATTGTATCTTAGTCTCAATTGTCATGTGTGATTCTGGGTTCTGAGCAATAAGGGATGCCATTTTTTAAGGCCACATGGCAGACTTCTTTTAGATTCTCAACAAGGAGGGACACCATTTTGTAAGGACCACATGGTGTAAGCAACATGCTAGCCTATTTTCATTAACACCACCCTAATCTATCTGGCCATACCAGGTAACCTGACACAAGGGAGCAATATAAAGTTACCCCTAGATAACAACCAATCATTTTAAAGATCATCAAAAAAACTAAAGTATGTCTATATCCCTTCCCTATATAATAATCCTATTCATGAACTTGTGTAGGGTTCATCTTTTTCTAGAGATAACCCTGATAGGTCAGTTTGGACTGTTGGTAGATGGATTAAAGTTTCGTTAAAATTAACTCCAATTGTTTGGTCTCATCCTTTGACTCTGAACCCTAACAGTCATATGAGAATTATTTTTGTGTCTTAGTGAGCCTAAAATTTAGGGAAAAGCCTGGGGAAAAAATCTTGTAGGTTTTTAATTCCCCTTTTATCAGAAAAACCTAAGGAATTTGCAAGCATGTTAAACATGTAAGAAGGAGGAAGGAGGTCATCAAAATATGACTGCTGAGAGCAGTTGTCAGGGAAAATTTAGGTTTTTCTAAATACTTCCCCACATATATTTTTGAGATGTGATTAAATTTATCCACTTTTCCTAGTGACGGGGATCAATGGATAGCATGGACTTAATAATAAACTTTTAAGTCAGAGACTAAATATTGGATGACTTTAAACATGAAACAGGTTTCCTTGTCAATCTGTAGTATCCTGGATAAATTAAATCTGGGACTTACTTCCTTACATTAAATTTTAGGCAATTATTTGGTTTTCTTCCAAAGGTTGGGGAAATGGGACTAAAGCCATAGTACAGCAAAAAGAACATTTGCCTTGTATCAGCCAACTGAGTTTAGCTGCAAGGAAGGCGTGCCTTCCAATGGCTGGTGCCATGTACTTTTTGAGATTCTTTGAAGATGTATAATAAATATAAATTAGTTTTTTAGTCAGATGGGAATGTTAATCTGGTCACTTGATAATTTTGTCATATTTGAAAATATATGATTTAGGTAAAGATAATATGATTAAAATTTCTCTCAGGTGCCCTTCTAAGGGAACAAAAAACACTTTTTGTTGGAACAAAAGAATATTTTTTTCATTTTTAATGACTGTGAATAATCTGAAATTACATAAAGTGTCACATACACAGCAATGCTTAGAGTCTTTAGTGAAATACAAAAATAAGTATCTCCTAAAGAAAACTGTAGATAATATTATCTAATTGCATGAAAGTTTCTGAAAATAAAGCTTATTTTAGAGAGTAAAATTTGTCAGCAGAAAAGAATGTGTATTTATTGCACTATGAATTTTGAGCATTGACTGATGTCTATGATTCAAAGCTAACTAATTATGGAATACAAATGAAAATGTGTATTATAATTATTATAAAATATAAATCTACTTTTACCATAGGTAGTTATTATTTATTAGTGTCAATTGTCTTTTAAACAAGAGCACCGTAATGCTCCTAGGGGATAACAATGGAACCCTTATCATCAAACTTCTAAATTCAGTCAATAAGATAAATGTAAAACTTGCAATATTTGGGTATTGATGCTAGTAATTATACAATAGAAATGATTTTAGGTAGTCTGCCTCAGTTTGAAATTCTTTTTCTGGCACTTAGTTGCTGATAATTTTGAGCAAATGACTTAATAATGTCTTTATGTCTTAATTTACTCATCCATGACTATAAAAAGTATTATTTTTTGAAATTTTATTGTTTGTGAATTTCTTAGATTAGTGACTTAGACATATTTAACATGATGTGGTTATATGTTAATACATTTTGATGTGTTTTTATCTAGCCAATAACAGATCATACTAGATAAAAATATTTGATATTCTTTGATTTCTAAGTCAAACAGTTATTTCATACTACATAGACATGGTCAAATATAAGCTTTTATACAGATTCAGCAAATATGACTTTAGAATAGTGAGTATTTGAGCTTTGCAATGTGAGTGGTTACTATTTTATGACATCAAAAGCCATGTTTTAGTTTAGCTTTTAATTAATTTATGGTGTTCTCTGTTCATTTATACTGAAATAAAATGAGAAAAAATTTTAAATATATCCTTCAAGATATTTGACCTTATATAGAACTCTTGTACAAGTTTGAGGAAGAAAAGAGGATACCCGAATCAAAGAGATATTACCGAGATGTTAAGAATTGTGATTATTAATTGTAAAGTAACAGAGTATTATGGAAATATATGATCAGGAGTTCAAGTTAGTAATTTCCTCCAGTCCTCAAGAGTTCTGTCAGCTTAATCTGCAATCTTCTGCCAACCAATCAAATTGTTCCCCAAGTATGAACTCCATTTTCTACGCTGGATTTAGAGTGTTCCAGACTTATTTTTGATCCTGGTGTATGATTAGATGCTGACTGAATGAGTCTCTCAGACAAGTGATGAGACACCTTGACAAGGTTATAGTCAGTAAGCCAGACACTCCATCTCATACAATTTAGAGTTGGAAGGTGGTGGCTGCATTTATTTCTGTTAAGTGAGCATTGAAGATAAATGGCAGGGTTCATTTTCCAGCTTAACACTTTTTTTGAGGCTGAATAATGGATAGCTAAAAGCAATGGTGATATTTCAACAAAAGAAAAATGGGAAATGGGATTTATTTTGTTTCAGCTGTCTAAAATAATATCGTTTATTTTATCTACTATTACCACCCCGGTGGTTCCCCATTCAATGTAGCATAGTTTTGAATAACATTTAAAACATGAGAATACGCTAGGGAATTATTTATTATCATTTCTGTGCAGAATAGTTGATGTAGTGTTAACCCTTAATATATTTTCAAATGGTAACATGCAAAGTGAAATTTAAAAATAAATATTTTATAAAATAGTTATAATTGAATGCTTAAAATAGAATGTAATGTGTGTCAACCCTATAACCCAATGAGGGTCAGTTTTTGTCTTTCAGGTGTTTTCAATATCAAGGATGTTCTAAAAACACTTTATCCCTTTTTAACAATGCTTACATAGGACAAGAGAAATTGGGGGCATGTACAGAGTGGCAGGACTTAGAAGAAGGATAGCCAATAGGTAGTGGGATACTTAGGAGAAAACAAGCATATACACTGGGGCTTAAGCATGTTTGGGGAATCAACCCAGTGAGCAATAACATTGCCTATTATCTCCCTTAATCTATCTTCCTCACAGCTATCTCTGAGTGAAGAAGGATGGCAGAGTCAATTCTGAGAATGAGTCAATTCTGTTTGTGCTGTCCTTCCCATTCTCTGGAGTGGTGTCTTTAAAACTTTCATCTTAAGGTGAATTCCTGGAACAGTTGCTCTGTGGGCTTGTCTACCAGGTGCTTTGGGAAAAGTGTCACAAGGGAGAATCCAATAGTAATGGAAATAAAGTTAAACTTAAAAACAAAAACAAAAACAGCAGGTATTTATTTTTTTTTGGGGGGGGGGGTCATACCCGGCAGTGCTCAGGGGTTACTCCTGGCTCCATGCTTAGAAATGGCTCCTGGCCATTTCATCCCTGGCCATGGGATGCTGGGATTCTAACCACTATCCTGCATGAAAGCCAAATGCCTTACCTCCATGCTATCTCTCTGGCCCCATCTATTCTTCAGTTTTTTGTGTAAGAAGTCCTAAATAAGCATCACAATAACCAATCAGAAACATATGCTACTAAAAGGTGGTAAGAATCATTCTAGTTTTTCACAAAATTTTATATGTTGACTTTTAAAATTTGGATGGAAATTTTTTTTACCCCTGCCTTCTCTTGTATGTGATACTCTTGATTTTTGATGCAGACAGACATGAATATGTGACCAACCCATTGAGTTTAGAGCTCAATACAAAATGAGGTTTTAAACTTTTTGCTCCTTCTGGCCATTCCTGCTTCTTGCTTTAGATATTAATATCATTATCAAAGTCAAGAAAAATGTCCTAACTGTGTTATGGTTTGTTAGAATCCTTAGCTAGGGAAAGGTTAGTGTTACCTATCCTTTGCAGAATGCCCAGGGTGGGGGGGGCTTCTGAATGACAGAATGATTCATATTCCCTTGTGCTTTTCTTGCCATAATTCTACTGCTCTACAACACAGTATATAATTTTACAATCTCTCTCATTATTCGCACATTTCAATAAAGATCAAATTTGTATAGCCTCAGAGCTATTAACATTTTCTAGAACATTCTGGGTAGCAAATTCTTCATTCACAAAAATGTCTGCAGAGGAATGCTTTTCTGATATATTACACTCCATGGTTCATCATTTAAACTTGAGACACATACCAGCACATACATCTTATTTAAAGTGTCAAAAGAGAGCAAAAAATTGCTCTGACTTAAAGAGCCTTGTTACTTAAACTTCAGGGATCACTGCCTCCATTGTACCTTTCAGTGTTAACCATTTTTTCTTATTTTTCTCTCAATCTGACTATCTTTTAAATAGAGGTCTTCAGAAGGAAGAAGACCTTTAAAGGTGTGGGAGTAGTATTCAATATTTTAGTAAAAATAAACATTTTTAAATGTAGGCAAGGCAATAGAGAGGATGTTTCAAAATAATAATCTTCAAATAGATGAATTAGAATCAAAATTTTTTTCACTTTTTCAGAGATATTTAGTCAAAATAATGTCTATACTCAGGTCTGGGATTTTGAAAATTAGAGACTCACTTTCACTTTAGGAACCTGTTCTGAGATTCTAGACCATAAATAGCAAAACTATTGTTATGTTGAATGAAGGTTAAATATCTCTATGTACACCTTGTACACTTGTGTGACTAATATAGATGATGGTAAACTCTAATTTTTATATTAAAAGATCTTGAAAATTTTGTTTTTTTTATTTTGATGGAAAAAAAGTTACCACCTCAGTTTTATTCTTTCAGTAGTCTACAAATTTTTCTAGAGTTTGGTTCACCTGGGAATTATTTAATCACAAAAATGCCCAAGGCCCACATGCCAAAAAAATCTATTTGCAAATAGTTTGGGACAGATTCTTTTTTGTTTGTTTGTTTATTTTTTATTTTTATTGTTTTTTTTGGTTTTTGGACCACACCCAGCGTTGCTCAGGGGTTACTCCTGGCTGTCTGCTCAGAAATAGCTCCTGGCAGGCACGGGCCACCATATGGGACACCGGGATTCGAACCAACCACCTTTGGTCCTGGATCGGCTGCTTGCCAGGCAAACGCCGCTGTGCTATCTCCGGGCCCTTGGGACATATTCTTAACTACTACAATTGTGTAATGATTTTGACAGACAGGTAATTTTAAAAATACTGAGTTTAGGTAAATTTTTAGTGGAATGATATTAATTGTAAAAGTACATGTGGGACTAGAGAGATAGCACAGTGATAGGATTTTTTGCCATGCATGCAGCTGATTCGATTAGACAGTGGTTTGAATCGCAGCATCTCATATGGTCCCAGTGCCTGCCAGGAGTGACTTCTCAGTGCAGAGCCAGGAGTAACTCCTGAGCACCCCTGGGTGTGACTCAAAAACAAACAAACAAACAAACAAAAAGTATATGTTTTATTTATTATTATATTATAGTTTACTTATTTGTAATTTAATATTTACTTACAATATGCATAAATGCTATGCTGAAGTACATATTCTAATTAATTTTGAGTCATAGATGCCTTTATGAGATTAAATATATATATATATATATAGTTAGAAAATCAGAATATAGTGGTTTGCAGAGAGATTCAGTACAGAAAGACTTGACTTAATTCCTTTTCTTATATCTACAATACTGCTGTAATAGCTAATTTATTTTTTATTAATATCTTTATTTAAGTACCTTGATTACAAATATAATTGTAGTTGGGTTTCAGTCATGTAAAGAACACCCCCTTCACCGGTGCAACATTCCCACCACCAATGTCCCAAATCTCCCTCCTCCCCATCCTACTCCCACCTGTACTTTAGACAGGCTTTCCACTTCCCTCATTCATTCATATTGTATGTAATAGCTGATTTCAAACTATGAAACAATTGACAATCAATAAGTAAACTTTCTGAATACTTAACAATGACTTCTTATTATATGAGATCTTATACTATATGATTCCAAGACTGCATATAATTATTTATTAGAAATAAATAAGGTAGCCATGTACTATTAAGGTGCCCTGAGAATGAAGTTCCTATAAGGACATTAATAAATGAATTATAGTCAAAAGAAAATAAATTTTAAAAACAAAAAAAAATTTTGTTTAGGAGTTAAAATTTCTTTAGAGACACAATTCTTTGAACCTTGTGAGAGAAAAAAATAGTATGAATGGAAGAACCTCAGGAACGGTTACAAAAATTGAATTTCACATTAATGATAATGTATAGATAGTTCAAGCAAGAAATGCCTTGGAGAGAAAGGAAGATTCACTAACCAGAAACTTAATTAGTTCACATTAAGTAACTGGTCATCAAGAAGCATAACACACGAGTTGCTAAACTAGATGAAGCAGAGAGATGAAGTCTAGGGACAGGAAGATAATTACAAAGGGACAACAGTATGCTAATATTAGGGCTGGAGAGAATACAGGAAATGAAGAGCTTCTCTTGAAAGAAGCAAACCCTGGTACAATCCCTCGCAGTATATGTGTTTCCCCATGCACTACCAGGTGTGAGCACAAAGTCAGAATTAAACTCTAATTTGAAAACCACTTTCTATTTAAGTTATTAATTGTAGTTTAATATATGGAGTTACTTTCTTTCCAATATCCTTAGAAAAATACTTATAACCTCCCTGAAATACTTTCAAGGAATAATTTTTCTGGCTGCAAAGATACTTTACTGACCATACTCAATCAATATATTATCCCTATTCTCCCAATAACAGAGCTTCACTGTGATCTTGACTATTTTTTCTAGAATGTGAGAGTATTGTACAACAGAAAAAACTTATTACTTTTACTATTTCCCATTCTCCTCATTTTAGAAAACTGATATGTCCTATTGTTAATAGAAAAAATGATTGGTCAATAATTTTGACAGTTTAACAATACTATGGAGACTCATAGACATATTGCAAAGACCATCAATTTGATTTATCTCAAATTATACTTAATATAGTCATATGCAAAAGCAATACAAGTTAAATAAATATAGCATTTCAAAAACAATTTACTTATCTGCTATATAGGTAAAAACTTATATACTGAATTGAAAGAATAGAATTGATTTGTATCCACAGAAACAAATGTGAAGTGAAATATTTTACTACAAGTATATTTTCATTTTCTTATTATTTTTGTCAAAATGATTTTTTATTTTGACACAATTCCTGGAATATAATCAAATATTAGCACTTAGAGAAAGTTAGCACTGGCTATTACTGGCTTTGTATGTTAGCTGAACTCCAACAAAATTGTTTTATGAAATATGAAATAAAATTACCTGTCTCAAGAGCCTTATATCAAAAGCTAAAGCCCTCCCCCCAAATAAAATCTGAATTGAGATATCATGGCAGAGTATCTAATTTCTTATCTACAGCTATTTTTTATTTTTTAATTTGAACCTTACTTAAATACTTTAGTATTAAATGCAAATTGAATGTATTTACATATAATAAAGGGTTAGCATATAATGTAGTCATTAGTATACGTAATTTTAAATAACCAGAAAGAGCATAGTACAAAAATGCATTTATCACCAATTATGGGTAATATACTATATGCTTATTATAAATGTCAAATAAACTTGACTTTTTGATACCCAGAAATCAGTGAAACAGTAGAAATTAGATTTTAGTATAAAGTAAAAATTAGAAAAAACAGTATCAATTTTTGTAATTGTTATAAATATAAAAGCATACCATGTAATTTAGAACATCAAATATGACTTCTGTTGGACTCTACCTATATTTTCATAGGAATACTAGTAATCAAATCTAGATTCTCAATGTGGAATGTACCTTTCCATATGTGGAATATAATTTTCATGGTGATTCCACAAAAAAGTACATCACATATAGCTTACAACATTCAGGCAGATATCAGACTTCTATGAGGTCATATTCTCCCAACTTTGGATTTTAAATTGTTCTTAGAAATTTATTTTCATCTAATACACAGGAAACCAGGGGCTTTTTTTTTTTTTTTTAAACCATCATCCATGTTAATCTGCCAGAGAAACTAACAGGTTTCCCAGTAAAAAATGAGTGAAGCGGGGCTATCTTTGCAGACTGAAAGCTTAGGAAGACAAAAGATGTATGGGAACATTTAATGATAAAAAAAAAAAAAAAGTGAATCAATAGGCAAAACAAAAGGAAACATTTAGATACCTGGTGATTTAAATGTATAAGTGACAGAAGTAGAAAATGAATGTGAAAGATATTCTTAACTTTCAATCTGAGGATGAAAAGAAAAAATATTAGCAGAGCTTATTTTAGTTTAATTCAAACACTGACTAGAATAAAAGAATAATTACAGTGTTATAATCTGTAAATATGTTAAAATGACAGCTAGTTTGCATATGAAAGAAAGAAAGTACTGTGTGTCCTTTGTTGAAGAATAATAAGTTATGTCTAAAATACTATATAAGTTTATTTAAAAAGCTTTTATTGCAGCATCTTCCTTTATTTATTTTTTGGGGGGGAGGAGGGGGTCACACCCGGCAGTTCTTAGGAGTAACTCCTTGCTCTATGTTCAGAAATTGCTCCTGGCAGGCTCAAGGGACCATATGGAATGCCAGGATTCGACCCACAACCTTCTGCATGCTATCTCTCCAGCCCCAGCATCTTCCCTTATTTCATGCTAAATTTTATTTTTTTTAATACTTAAAGTTTATATTTGATTTCCCAACATTAAAAGCTTGGAAAATAGCCTTCACTGTGTTTTAATCTCAAATTGAGATTTTCTAGCCTAGAAGGTTAAGGATGAGTCAATTCCCACTATTGTCCCTAAGTGAACATATTCTAAGAACAACTTATATTTTAACTTGTGTTAGCAGACAGTACACAGACCACCTTGTTTATTAACCTTATTCTCTGCAGGAAGAAATTTTGTACATTGTGATGCCTCTGTGTGGTTAGACTAAATTGGTCAATTTGGAAGATTTGACAAGTCACCTCAGAGCCAGGGGTGTACAAACAGATTTAATTGTAAGTTAGATACAGCTTTAGGTTTCTAGTGGGGTTTTTTTTTCCTTCAAAAAAACGTCCACTATTATAATAAAAACAATTAGGGAATCAGCTAATATAGACAAGCATGATTTATTCTCTCAATATTGCAGAATAACTTATATTAAACATTTTATTTAGAAATTAGTATAGCCATGAATTTTAATATTTTCTTTTTTGCCTTTTTTTAAATAAATTTTGGGCCATTAAATGGTACTCAGAGACTATATTTAGATCTCTACTCGAAGTGATTTCTAATGGTTCTTTTTTTTTAATTAATTTTTTTATTTTTAATTATGAGAACAAGGATGCAAAGAAAGAGGACAGGTAAAGTTACAGTGGAAGGACAATCCATAACATAATTCTCAGAAGTCCCCTTGCTGATATCTTAACTTTGAAATTTCATCCAAAGAACATTAAGATAAATAAAGCAGAATCCATGTACAATTACTTTGTCCCTCAAGTCCCCAGATTGTAACACACTATAATATTTCTTAACAGCACACAAGGCAATCTAAAGCCATAAAACTTACATAACTCCTTAAACATTACAGGCATAGCAGTTTTTTTACATTTCCATATTCATGCATATTAGCTTAAGTTAACCTCAAATCTTAAGTGGGTTCTTTTTAAGGATTAGAGTCAAAGGAGCACAGTAAAAATGGTGTTACAGTGGCAATTGTTGTTTGCATAGGCCCACCAAAATATGAGGGACATGGAAAGAAATAACCTTGCCTAAATACAAAAAGACCCGACCCTGAACGTTCCTGGCACAAGACCAACTCTAGGCTCCAGGCAAGCTAGATCGTCCTATTCAAGACATTGTCTGTAGTGCCAACACACTTTTATTTTTCACAGTCTCTGTTGTTGGTATCAAGCTTCTGTATTAAAGACCCTAGAATCTGTATATCCTACATTGAAGTCAGGATGTGGAGTGTCCTCTGGTTTCACCTCACAATCAAAGGGCAATGCAGGGAGCCCTGTCCTGTAAGCAGGTCGTTGTTGTTGTTAAGCCTGCTCAGTGTTAATGGAAGTCTCTTTTGAGCAGGACAATGTCTGAGCAGTGTAGAGTCTTCTTTGGTAGAGGATTGCTTCCAGGTGATGCTATAGACCAGCCTGGATGTTTTGTGGATGGCTTCCTTGGTTCAGGGAAATGCCCTTTCTTCTGAGGTCTGTGCCAGGTCGTTATGTCAATGTTCAGGGTGTAAGGTCCCTTTGCACTATAAGATTTGTCTGTTCCAATCTCTATTAGATAGGATCTTATGTATTTCTTTAGAATATTTTGTGTTTTTTCTCTGACAGCTATAATTCTTACTAAATGTTGTCTTATATAGTGACGATTCTAACCACTTTTTTATCTTCTCTTTTTGAGCTGTTTAACAAGAAATCTTAGAGAAAGAGTCCCCCAGATTAATGCTTATGATTGAACCATATCATGGGAATCGTTGGAATTGTTCTTATCACCCCCATAAGCGCCAAGAACACCACGTGGCATTGCTCCTTTTTTGCATAGGCACATTAAATGGGAAAATACTATACATACAAATAAGATTTCTAATGGTTCTTAAGGGGACATATGTGTTAGTAGGGGTTAGAAAGAGGGTGAGTTGGATATAAAGCAAGTAATTTAACCCTTGTTTAATATCTGTAATCACATGACTATTAATATTTGAAAATAGCCAGTCAGTTTAGGATGAAATCACAAAAATTGGAGTTAATTGATATAAACAACTATTTACTTCTCTTAATTCAGGAGACTTGAAAACCCAAAATTAAGATATAGACCTTTTGGCCTTTGAATGAAAAGCCCAGGGATCTAGGTCTTACTTTGTACTCATACAGCAACAGAAGAGAATTTCACAGTTTCCAACATGGCAGCCCCCCGTTGACCTCAATCTAACAACTTTCTTAAAAAACATTTCTCTAAATACTATTAGTTGTGGGTTTAAGGTTTCAGCACAAGAATTATGGGTGATTGCAAACTTTCTGGACAAAATGCAGTCTCCAGACATAACATCCTTTCTGAAAATGTGTTTCCCTGTATTTCATAATTAAAAAATGTTTTTGTGACTAAACTGATTAAATGGTTCTCCAAGATGTGACCCCACCATCTTCCAATCTGTCAGTTTGTTGCTAAATATATTTTTTCCACTATTGTATCTTTTGACTAATTGTCCACTTCATTAACACCTCCATTGGAGTTAGAACCAGAACATAATGGTTATAAAATCATGATTTAATTTAAAATTAATTTTAAAAGTGGCATGACTTTCATAGTTGATAAGATTTCAATAGAAACCCAAGTGTAATTGATTCTCGGATTCTTGGAAACTGAACAGGGATTTTAGGAACTATTGCACTGAATATTTTGAGAATTTGATATGGTTCTAAAATAAGTATTGTCTTAAATTGAATGATATTTATAAGAATAAGGAAACAAATTTCCATCTTAACTTTTTTGGATTATATATGGATAAATAATAACTACTTGAGTTCCATGAAAGTCTTTTATAATTTTCTTCAACAACTTAATAATATCATTGATAAAACACAGTTTAAGATTATTTTTATTATGAGAAGATACTAGAAGAAATAAATACATTTTCATTTTTTACGAAAGGAAAATTCTGATGAGAAAAGGACATAAGTAATATAAATTCTTAAGTAACAAAAAAAGAATAAACAAGATAATAAAAATAATCCTCTTAAAAGCATAAAAATTTGCAATTTATAGAAGACATTGAATAGATAGTTCTAAAGTTTATAGACAATTAGGATAACAGTGAGATTATTGGTTGTTTTGGAAATATGTATAAAACAAAAACATAAATGCCTAAAGGCAGATAATTTATCACGAATAAAAAGGGTTTCACATTGGACTTTATTGATGTTTTTAATCTTACTTTTCAGCCATATTATAACTTTGTTTTTTAAATATTTTCTTTGTCTTTGTTTTGATACTTTCTATTTTATTCCCTTTAATTCTTACTTTCAAATTACACATACTAGGCTGCAATTACTGATGAGGTTAACAAAACTTAGGGTGTTGATTTGGGCTTACATTTGGCTATGCTTAGTGCTGGGAGCAGCTTTTGTTTCAAAAATTATAACTGGGAAAAATACCCTATGACAGGGAAGTGAGTAAACCCGAATGGTTGAAGGGATAATATTGAAGAAATGAGAGACCACACACATGAATTGTATGGGGATAACACATTCTGGCAAGCATGTGACAAATTTATTCTTTTAGCAGGGTATTTTATAAGAGTAAAAGAGCCAGTCATAGGTATTGAGAAGAATGTTTACAATTAACAAAGCAGAGTTTAACAGTAAACAATACATTAAGCTATGGGTGTGAGCAGTAAGAATTCTGAGTTACAATGGAGAAGGTCACAACTCAACTCTTAGCGAACTCTTAGCAAACTAACTTCAGATGCAAAATAAGGAAATAGGAAGAAGTAGAAAAAAAATCTAGGAACACAATCTTCACAGGGATGGGCTCTATTATTTAGAGGTCAAGTGAAAGAAAGAGCTTAATCCAATACTAAGGTGAACTTCCTTCTTTTTTTTTTTTTGATTCTTCAAGAAAAGCCAATAGCTCAAGATCTCCATTCTGGCTACACCCTTGCAAACCAGAAACCAAGGCTGCAAGGACATTTTTGAAAAAGAGAAAAATGTTGTCTTTGATTTTGGTGCTAAATTTTATCCAGGAAAGGGCTTTTAATCAAGGCTGTATTTTGCCTGTAAATGTCAGCAGAAGGGAGAATATTTTAAGGCTGGATAATATGAAGGGAATATAATGTCTGTAACATAACACAAATCTCAGAAATATCTTTTTGAGAATTCCTCAACTCTCCCTGCAGGGGCAATAACATCCACAGCAGAAATTTTGAGGAACTCCACAGGGTTCACAATTCTCCCCATAAGGAAATCCAGGATACATCTGGTGGGCCTGAGTTCCCTTTATAGAGATGATTATGCATGGCCCTACATCTAGGGAATATTGCTGGCTATATTTTCAAGGCTCACTTCTGGCACTGTGTTGGAGACCATTCAAAGTGCCTGCTAATGAGTCAATGGCCACGTGCAACATGAGCACAAAACTACCCATCCTAACTCTGTGTCCATACAAATGTTTTATTAGTGATACTTCATTATACTTACTTGGTGTTTGCACACTGGTTATTGCACACATATTGTTGCACTAGAAATCTTAGAGGCAATGCAACAATGAATTTACACAACATGTGTGGCAGTGCTATGTATAAACTCACGGTCTTTTGCCTTCAAGATATACGTTATACAATTAGACAAATTTCTAAGCCCCTATTGTATTTTCTTAAAGCACTGAGTAGAATTTATCATATAGTTACATAAGCATGAATTCATATGTTGACTCTATTTACCTTCTCTATCCATCTACTTATCTATTATTCATTAGCAACAGAATTAATTAAGATGGTGATACTTGAGTTAAATTTTAGAGAATAAGATAGATATTTGAAGGAAATAGAGAATGGAGCTATTCAATATTACTATAGAATATTAATGAAGGATTGGTATCTTATTTTTAAAAACTTATACAATGAAATATTTGAAAAATGCTGGCTTGAGGTGAGCTAATATTTCTAAATGGTATTTATTTCTAAATAGTATATATTTCTAAATAACATTTTTAAATTTTATTAAAGTATAAAAATAAGCATGAGTTTAAAACATTCTGCCATTGACAGGATAGAGGAAGAGCCAGATGCTAACCTCCTTGGTGATGAAAAACATTTTCAGAAACATAGATAAGAAACATTTTCACAAGAATATATCATTAAAATCTTCAACTATCAAATCTTAGGAATGATTCATATCCTCAAGTTGTTGGGTTTATCCCCCTATTTATAACACAGCTCAGAGGAAATATACAAGGACCAGTATTAATGTTTATTTTCTTGAGTTCCTGTTCCATTGACCTAGATAAAGCATTATTACTAGAACAAGTAATTAATAATAGGTGAACTAAAGCCAAATCAGCTAATCATTATAAATCAATGTGTCCTATTTTGACATTGGAGCAAATTTGTAAGAAATATGAGTTACATCTGGAATTCATATGTCAGGCTAAAATTTTAATACAAAATATACTTGTATAGTATATACATTTTAAACATCAGAAAGATCAAGATAAAAATGAATCCAGGTAACCAAGATGTAAATGGAACATGCTAAGCATGTTTCTGATCCATGTTCAGTCCCTGAGACCTCATGTCCCAATATCCATTGCAGCATCTAGTTCTATGGCTCACTCTGAAGCCCTGGACATACTAGAGACCATAGAAGTAAGTGAGCAGTACTGCAGAGAGGAGAAAGAAAGGAAGAAAGAAAAAAGAAAGAAGGAAGAGAAAGGAAGAAAGAAAGAAAGAAAGAAAGAAAGAAAGAAAGAAAGAAAGAAAGAAAGAAAGAAAGAAAGAAAGAAAGAAAGAAAGAAAGAAAGAAAGAAAGAAAGAAAGAAAGAAAGAAAGAAAGAAAGAAAGAAAGAAAGAAAGAAAGAAAAAGAAGAAAGAAAAAGAAAGAAAAATAGAAAGAAAGAAAAAGAAGTAAGGAAGGTAGGAAAGAAGGAGAGAGGGAGGGGGAAAGAAAGAGGAAAGGAAGAAAGAAAAGAGGGAGGGAGGGGGAGGAGAGAGGAAGGAAGGCAAGAAAGAAGAGAAGGAGGTAGAGAGAAAAGAAGAGAGGGAGGGAGGGAGAAAGGAAGAAAGGAAGAATAGGAAGAGATGGGGAGGGAGGAGGAAAGGAAGAAAAATGAAGTAATGAATATATATAAACTATAAAAACATTAACAAATGGTTGAGTACATTTCAATTTAAGTCTTTAGTGATTATTTTTATTTAAGTTGAAAAATATAGATATCAGTCTTGTGTTAAAATCTAATTATACTCAAATTAAGAAGTAGCAGCAAAAGCATGATTGCATTCTACACTGTAAGGAAGACAAGACATAAATATTTATTAAGCATCATTTAATATGTGCATTAGGAATGTAAAAGTAATCATCATCCTTTTGAAATTTTATATATTTACATTTTAAACTACAAAAATTAAAAATGTTGAAACTGAGAAACTATAATCAAAAGGAAAGAGAAAATTTAGAGTAAGAGCAATAAAACATCTTCCTGTTATCCATTGATACTGGTACCTGAATCTCAGAAAAAAAATGAGACAAATGCTGATTGATAAGCAGCAGCCTGAAATGGACTATTGTCCTATACTATAGTCAATAGTCTGGACTACCAATGGATGGCCAATAGTAATTTTACTGTGAATCTTCAGTGTTTTTATATCCTACTGGCCATAGCTTTGTGGTCCATGTAGTGGGTCTGTTGAAGTTAATCAAAGGAAAGTTACACGTGAAGTAAGGAAAGAGTAAATTATGAGGGCAGTAAAATAGTAGGAACAAGTAGCACATGTCCGCCTGCTAAGAAGAGCAAGTTAAGAATGCCTGCACCAAGGATTACCTTGTACTGATTTTTGTGAGGTCAGTCTGATCGTCAATTTGGGTACAGTGAATCCACATGTTGAACAACAACAAAAAACCCCAAAATATATTATAAGTAAAGCCAAATGTATTAGTAATCATCTAGATTTGAAATGTCAGATTTTGTACTTATTTGAACTTGTTGAATAAGAAAATATTACAGAAAAGACAAAAAGGCTAAAAGTGAAATGAAATACTTCAGTTAAAAATTTACAAAATAAATTTTAGAGAAATGATGTTGCAACAATATTATAAATCACTGACTAGTCTGAAAATTATGGTATATATAACTTCTTGACCCATTCATCAATAGTTTTATATATATATATATATATATATATATATATATATGGTGGAATCCTACGTAACACTAAAAAATGTCATGTAATATGCAGCAAAATGGATGCAACTAGAGGGTATTAAGCTTAGGAAAGTCAGTTAAAACAAAAGGGTTAGATACAGAAAAGTCTCTTTCATATATTAGGCTTATATATACACATTAAAATAGTAATAAACAGGGCTAGAGAGATAGCATGGAGGTAAGTGTTTGCCTTGCACGCAGAGCATCAGTGGTTCAAATCCCAGCATACCCATATAGTCCCCTGAGCCTGCCAAGAGCGATTTCTGAGCATAGAGCCAGGAGTAACCCCTGAGCGCTGCCGGGTGTGACCCCCCCCAAAAAAATAGTAACAAAGATCTAAAGGCAACATAGCAACAATATGATTCATATAATTAAATGGTGAGGAAGCACTGGGGTCTTTGTGGAATCAGGTGGGTACATTGTTGATGGTTATGATGTTAAATTTTGTGCATAAAATATTAACAGTACCATAAAACACACAATTTCAATCAATTACATTTTTAAAGTAATAGCGGTTTTAATTAGGCATATGATAGACTCACTTATAATCGTTGTTAAATTAACCAATCACTTTGGTTAACATGAACCTATATAGTTCATTTCTTTAAATTTTTATATTTATAATATAATTAGCAATAAATACATCAAATAGAAACTAAATTGTGTACTATTTAGAGATAGAGAGTACACAAAGTACACTTATTTTATATGTGCCATACTAACCCAGGCCCTATCTATGGTCTCCTGAGCACTATTAGGAGTGACCCATGAACACAGAACCAGAAATAAGCATGAGTAAAATCAGATAGGATCCCAAATCAAACCAAAACAATACCAAAACCCCCAAAATTTTTGTAAATATTTGAACGTATTTCCAAGATTTATTTCTCCTTATTTGCCTCTATACTATTACATCTCAAAGAGAAATGTTTTTATTATATATAAAATCTTATTATTTGTGTAATATGACTTTTGAAAGTAAAATCCCAGTTTTTACACACATATATTACATGTTTCATAATTTAAATTATGAAATATTGTATGAAAACAGTTTTTTATTACAATAAGATTTTTTATTAATTTTTAATTTTTAATTATGAGAACAAAGATACCAAGGAAGAGAACAAGGTAAGTTTACAGTGGAAGGACAATCACCCATAAACAGAATTCTCAGTAGTCCCATTACTGATATTTTAACTTTGAACTTTCAGCCAAAAAACATTAAGAAAAATAAAACAGAACCCATGTACAATTACTTTGTCCCTCAAGTCCCCAGATTGTAGTACATAATATTTCTTAGCAGAACACAAAGCAATTTAAAGCCATAAAACGTATGTAACTCCTTAAACATTGAAGTCAAAGTACTTTTTTACATTTCCATGCACATGCATATTAGTTTAAGTGAACCTCAAAAGTTTAAGTGGGTTTGAAAACAGCTTTTTGAAGTTAATTTTTTAACTTTGGACAATTAAAGAATTCTATTTTAATCGAGGTATTTTATTTGAAAGTATTCTATTTTATTAAAAAAAAAAGCTTGCTATTATATACAATTTCCTCATGAGGCAAAAATTTCTAAAACAAGTTTGATATAAAAATAGAAACATACAAAGATGCAAATTAAGAGTAATAAATAGCAGATTAGAATCAATATTCATCAGGAAATGCATATTAAATCTATAACTCCTATTTTAAACTTCAAAGAATGTGAGAACACCAAATACCACAAATAATACAAAATAAGAATGATCTCAATGACCAATTTTAATTGGTAATTAATTTAGAATAGTACAGCAGTATGCATCAACATTAAAAACTCAGTGTTTATAGTACAATGTCAATTCCCCGATTCTACTCCAGTGAAATATCTTTGTTTGTTTAATGAAACTACTGTAGCATTGTAATCATCCATCAATATTCCAAGCATGCATCAAAAAACATTTGAATATGTTGAGTACATTTGTATTTTATTTAAACTAAATACTGTCATGAATATAAAACTGTGTGTTTTGAGAAGTAAAAAGTAATTCATTTCTAGAAAAATACCAAGAACATTTATAGGAAAAATAATAACTGCACACATTTCTTAGAAAAATTACCTAATGTCAAGGCATCAGATTTTTAATTTAGAAACTGCCAAAGAGGGCATGGAAAATATAAGCAAGGGTGTGATGAGTAATTTCATGCTTTTTTGTGCCTAATTATTTGAATATTTTTCAGAAATAAGTATCATGTCATAGTCTGTTTATGAAGTTTAAAATATTATTATTAAATATTGTATTATATTATGTTATATTCATTACATTATATTAATTGTTTTAATCCACCCTACAATGAAATAAATTGGACCATCAAGATGGCTATCTAGCTAGTAAGAGTAAATAGCTACCATATGAATTTAGTCAGGTTTATTCCAGGTTTTTGGTTAATTGGTTTTTGTTATAATTCACAATTATTAAAGATCCTTAAAGATATGAACATTTTTTAATTTATATTTTCCCTTACACCTTTTCCTCAATAGACATTTGCTTTATCAGATTTCAAGGTATTGATGAAGCAGAGTTTGACCAAATGGTACATGTCAGAATTTTTGCCATTCTCTCTTTTCAAATAATTACAGTAAGAACATGTCATTCTGCCATATGCTTCACATAATTTACATGTGGGATGCATGTAATTATTTTTCCTGGTAAGCATTAGTTAAAAACACTGAATTGTATTCAACTCCTTTCTTTTATTTATGTTTCATTTCTTTTAATATTAATATCATATATTACAAGTATGTCATTCTTATCCTTTATATTTTATAGGTATTACATATTCTTTACTGTTTAGTCTGCTAAATATTTAAGGAAAAGTGAATTTTATTATATATTATTTGAAAAATATCAGATTTACAAGGCTCTTGATAAAAATGTAATCGCCATCAATAAAAGCAATCTAGTTATATAAATCTATCCTGTAAAACCTAAAGATAATGTTTTACCTAAAAATTATTTGAAAATATTTTTATTATCACTTTGTGAATGATACATTTTCATGATTGATGGTAGATAAAAATTGTATCATGCTAGATTATAGGTCTAATATTCTTGTTGAATTTAAGCATTATTGTCATAGAGCTGAGTTTGAGCTCTCATGATTTCACAGTATGGGTTTTATTGGTCTTTGTTGAACGACATAATTTACTAAGCATGTCCTGAGACCTGCAGTGATTGTATAGGTACAATCATAGACTGAATCATTTTAATCATCTACAAATTCCACATTTTGGCTATTTCAGCTGTTGATTTGTTTGCATAAACCTTATTTAGTGTTCAACATTAAGATGCTGTTACTGAAATAGAGTGCAAGTAATATATGTATATCTGCATGCATATACACTCCTGTAAATCTGAAAGTAAATTTGTTGTGGTTTTAGGTGCTTTTTGTTTTCTGGTTTTTTTTTGTTTGTTTTTGTTGGGGGGAAACAGTAGTGCTCAGTGCTTACTACTCTCTCTGAGCTTAGGAGTCACTTCTGAAGAATCTTGGGGTAACTAGATAGTGTCAGGGGCTGATCCCAAGATGACCATATGCCAGACAAGGACCCTGGCTGATATACTATCATTAGAGTTCTAAATCTTTGTACTTAAAGCTGAAGAATGTGAAAAGAAAAAAGGAAATCAAAATGTAAAGACAATTCTCAAAATTAATATTTGTTTTACTATGTAGAATTAATTAATGGTCCTTTGCACTAGTGATATTTCCCTGAAAGCCACCAAGCCCTGAGCAATAGTAGTAGCTCCAATCTACCCCATTAATATAAAGACAATTCAGTTCAGATTTTGAAGGTTGTTTCCCTTCATTATTAATGAATGTTCTCATGGGAGAAAGTGAAAACAAATTTCAGTCCAGAGAAGTGACAAATTTATTAGGAAGAAATAACAATGTAAAAGTGTCTAAAAGAACCAGGTGAGTCTAAAAGAACCAGATTAGGGAAAGTGAAATTGGTCAATGCATGACCCAACTGCAAGAGTTCAGAATATATGCCTGATTAAAAGAGTCTGGCCAGAGTTAGTCAGTTTGAATCCTTAAATTAATCCAAGAAACCAATGAGATGATTCTAGTCATATTTAAGATGAAATTAATATATATTGACCAATCCTACAGATTACAATTATATTAAATAGTTGACTGAAACTAGTCTTCTGGGTGAAAGTACTAATTTATTAATATTTAATTAAAATAATAATTTATTTATTTATTTTAGAACACTCACAGTAAGAACAAAATGTAATTTTTGCACTCTCATTAATATATTTATATTTAAGCATAAGCTATGGCCATTTATTCACAGAAGATTAATTGCCAATCTATACTATATTGTTTTTATTTTATTTTACTAAAATATTTAGGGGAAAATAGAATTACTTCAGGGGATCAATTTTATTCAGTACTTTTCTCCAATTTTGGGGGGGTAATTCAAGACCAAAATCAGGAAAGATGAAACAGATCTGTCAAACCCTCTAGGTCTAGGACTTCTTGGCATACTAGTATGTAGTATCTAAGCATCCACCCCTTAAGGCAATGACTAAAATATTGTGTTTTTCACAGAAATACAATGCTGGAATTTTTCAGGAGATAAAGATTGCAATCAAAATGTAATAACTACCATTCTTGGGTAACCACTAAACTAGATTGTCTAATATTTCTGCTGACCTCATTATATACCTAATAACTTCTGTAGATAGTTACGGCATTATCAGTAATAAAGCCGATGTGGGAAAAATCATGTTCTAATGGATCCAGGGAAATCACATAGCCCATCTCCTTGAACTTAGGTCAAAGATCTTTGAGCTTGACCAGAGACAACAGTTTTAAGAAACTATCAAGTAAATAATTGGTTTGGGAAGTCCCACAGTACAACTGATATTTATTTACCCACTTTTAGCAGAAAGATGCTGAAATCAGTATGCCATCCCCACCCCACCCCCTTTTTTAGGGGTTTGGGCCATATCTGGCAATACATCATATTGTGCCAGAGTTCTGAAGGGGGCGGGCATAATGCAGGGCATACTCTCCAGTCTTGATTATCTCCCACTTCAATTATTTTCAAAGAATTGAAAGGAATTATATATTATCAAGAATAGTTTAAAATCGTTAACTTTTATATTCAATCATTTCTTTTATACTTTCATTTCTTTTTACTCACAAAAATATCTGGCTGGTCTTTGTAGGTAGTGGATGAACTTTAGATTTTTCACTAAAACTGTATCCATGAAATTATAATTATGTATACTATATAAACATATTTTGGCTTCCTCCTTGCCTCCAAAATACTTCTAAGTATTCCCTCCACACAACCTGTCAGAATAGCATTCTACATAGTAAGTTGTACATCATACCTACTTTAGCAAAACTCTCTAGTGTTAAGCTAACACTGGAAATTATTTAAATGACATGTAGTATTTCAAATTAAGTGATTATAATTCATCCAGACAAAGACTAAAGTTATATTCTTTTTCTTACTTTTTTTTTTGGATTTTTTTTGGGGGATAACATCTGGCAGCCCTCAGGGTTACACCTGGCTCTATGCTTAGAAATCGCCCCTGGCAGGCATGGGGGACCATATTGGATGCTGGGATTTGAACCATCTTTCTTCTGCATGCAAGGCAAATGCTCTACCTCCATGCTATCTCTCCAGCCCCTAGAGTGATACTCTTAAAATATTATTTAAGGGCCCGGAGAGATAGCACAGCGGCGTTTGCCTTGCAAGCAGCCGATCCAGGACCAAAGGTGGTCGGTTCGAATCCCGGTGTCCCATATGGTCCCCCGTGCCTGCCAGGAGTTATTTCTGAGCAGACAGCCAGAAGTAACCCCTGAGCACCGCCGGGTGTGGCCCAAAAACCAAAATATATATATATATATTATTTAAGTAAATCTATTAAGATTCATATTATAATGATGGTAGTGTAAGTGTTCATTATAGTCTAAAATTATGTAAAAATGATATCTATGTGTGTGATTTTTGTAAGGTAAAATAAAAGTGTATCTGGAACCAGATGGATAGCACAAGATTTGCTATCAGGTAGCCAAATAGGGTTTGATTTACAGCACTGTCTCTGGTGCCCTGAGTGATTCCTGAGCGTAGAGCCATGATTACGCTCTGAGCACAGCTGATGTGATACACACACTTTCCCTCCAAAAAACCAGTGTCTGAAAGTAATTTGAGCTGTGTTGATTTGTAAATAGTCAATTGCAGTTACCAGGAAAACATGCTTGTTAAATGTTCACACACAAAAAATAATATTCTGACTAGTCATAAAGTATGTAAATGTAAGTCAAATATAAAAATTAAATATAAAAATATATTCAACACACATTTGAATAAATAATGTTGGAAATAGTGCAATGCCTAATAAATCATATGTGGTTAATAAATGGGAGGTATTATAGCTCTTGTGTATATCAAGAACTAGAACTGGAATAACAGCTTGTAATTATCAGAATAGGTGTTCAGCTAAATAGCTAGCACATATGGCACTTTACAGTAATTACACAAGGTCACATTAATGAAAGGACCCAGGAGATTCCATATAAGGTTTTAATAAAGATGGATATAGTAAAACAGTAGGGAAAAAGGAGTGAAATAACAAAAGTTCAAGTTCTACAGGCACAGCTCCAGGGACATTTCAGAGTTACATAGGACATGCTTTATTTTTACATCATGAATCTGCAAGAAACAGCAGAGTAACTTATCTCAGGGGAACAAAAGCACAGATAAACATAAGTCAATACAGACTGTGCAACCAGAGAATTAAGGTATAAATAAGCCTCTATATTTTGATACACAATATAGGCAAGCTGGTTAAAAGTATCTCCCAAAGATTTTTAATAAGTTTAAAGTAGAAGATGGCTCCTTGGGAACTGATGTGTATTTCTTTAGTCAAAGAAAAAGCTTCTTTGCATGTGAGAATTATCCTTATTTACCAGTGGGTGCTTAATACCTGACACTGTACCTGGAATAAAGTGGGATCAAGATCATATTCTTTTTGTTTGTTTTTCAAATAAGAAAGGACATTTATTCACATCAAAATCCCAGCATTTCTTTTAGTAATACATTTTGTTTTCTTGCTTAAAATCTATCTTTTGTTGAATCCTTTTGTTGACTATTTTCACTTCTATCATTTTGTATTTTGTCTCTACAAGTCAGTCCCTTATACTCAACCTGGTAAAACTTCCTAGTCTGAAGCTTGTGAGACCAGAAAATATAAACTGTTGAGCTGTCAGTATAATAATCAAGGAATTGATTGCACCAGATTTTTCTTGTGACTGCATTGCATATGCAATAAAAAATTATAAACAATTTGCTATTTCCTGATTTCTTACCATTCATCGTGCTTATTATAAATTTAAGGACAAAGTTAATAGTCATTGTGGAAAACAAGTCACACATAATTGAAATATATAATAAATTATACTTTAAATCTAGTAAACTTGTGTGTGTGTGTGTGTGTGTGTGTGTGTGTGTGTGAGTGTGTGTGTGTGTCAAACCCTGTGGTGCTCAGGGTTTATTTCTGGCTCTGTATTTGGAATTACTCCTGACATTGATTGGATGCTGAGGATTCAATCTGGGTCTGTGACATGCAAGGCAAATATTATTACTCTAACCCCATCCTTCAAACTGTTTCTAAGTGATCCAAGACTATTTTTCATTGTCTTATGACCCAATTAAACTAACTAATAACTTCAAAATCAAGGTTATATTATTATTATGGCTTATAATCACTGGAGCTGATATTGTGCACAACTTTTTGGTAGATGTGAAAATGGCCCCTGGGAAGATGGTTACTTCCCTAAGTATTACTAGAATAAAAATATAGTGTATTTTCTCATGTATATTAGTTTTTTTCCCCTTGGAGACCTACTATAATAAAGAACATTATTAGTAATTCTCCATTGGAATATGTAGTGTATATTAACATTATGATTTATCATCCCTAATTGATTAAAAAAATGACACTACACCTTATAAGCAAGGTTCTGTTTTCTTCTGCACAGTGAGTCTTCAGCATATGTTAGGTACTACTACTTTTCATTTGGTGCATTTTTAAAAAAAAATACCAACCACATGTATTAGCCCTGACACTATCTGATAGCAAATAAATTGTGGTTTTGAATAACAAATGGTTTCCAAACAAGGAAAGATTGTTTACTAATCTTATCAAGGCTAACAGCAGTGGAAATTGAGGTTTTACTGATTTAGGATTTTCTTTTCATTGTGCTATTGAACAAATTTCAGAGCAAATGAGACTTTTATTAAATGAAAAATTTCTGCATTTTCTGTTGCTTTATGGGTCTTTATGGAAAAATGTTCATTTTTTATTCTACTTTTATTTTTCAAGATATTTTCTTTGTAAAATGTAAGCCATAAGTCCACATTACTTCTTCATGGCAAATACATTTTACATAGTAAATCAAGCAATTCACATTAAAGATTTTCTTGTTCACTAAAATTTAAAATAGCATAGTGGCAGGAGCTAAGTTTAGTTTTAGAAAACATGAGTTCAAATGATAGATTCTCTGTATTTAGATTTTGGGATGGCTAAGCACCCTAATATCTGTTTTTTGAGATTAAAAATATAGAAATCTTTTTGTGAACTTCATTATGTCAGGATAAATATTGTAGAACAATTAGAACATTATAAATCTTAAGAAATTAGAACAATACCTAGAACATTATAAACACTCAAGAAACAATGGTTTGCCATTGAATTTAAAAACAATACCATTCGGGGCCTGTGAAGTGGCGCTAAAGGTAAGATGTCTGCCTTGCCTGCGCTAGCCTAGGACGGACTGCGGTTCAATCTCCCAGCGTCCCATATGGTCCCCCCAAGCCAGGGGCAATTTCTGAGCGCTTAGCCAAGAGTAACCCCTGAGCATCAAACGGGTGTGGCCCTAAAAAACAGAACAAAACAAAAATAGCATTCAATGATTGCCAATGGATTTAAAAACCATGCATTCTAATATTTATTTACTTATAAATAATTTTAAATTTTCTTGTGAAGGAATAAACACATTTGTGGTGATGTGTAAAAATATAGAAAATTACCACTAATATTTTATCTGATACAACAAAAGTTGAATACATAAGGACAGAAAGTCAGCATTAGAATGAACAAGAATTTAATAAGAATAGCAAATCAGAAACCATTTTCATAATAGGACAATACATTCATGTAGACTTAATAAATAGAAAGAGTATCAATCTAAATTTTATTGGAAAATATTTGGTGGCAAAGGAAAAGATAGAGATTATAATAGGAACATTGCATTATCATAATTTACTTGGAGAAATATTTTATTTGGAGTTTATGTGTTTCTACTTTTGACTTACTCTTAAAAAATGGATTTTGTGCTCAATAAACTAAAATAGCACTGTTTCTCTGAAAGCAAGTTATACCAGATAAGCAGACTCACAAATCCAAATCAGATCTCAAAAGTGACGGCTCTCTCTCTAAAACAGTTGAGCTATTTTTTTCCCCTAAACAATAAAGAAAACTACATTCTTATTATCTTGATATATATTTTTGTGGATCTATATGAGGACATCCAGGTTGCCACTAGAATCTAGATAAATGATACAATAAAGATAAACAAAAAGTAGAGGTTCATGTGATCTAAACAAGATAAGGTATACTAGCATAACCCTCTCTGTGAGAAATAAGGTGATCATACACATCAATCTAAATAACCCTGGAAATATGAGTGCAATGGTTGCCTATCATTGACTGAAAAATATGAAACTACTGGAATATCACCCTTGCTGAGACTTTTCAATCCAAAGCAAACTGCCAGCTGCAAACATTCCTTTGAGAAGCAGCCATAAAAGAGTTGAGGAAAATTAGTCTGTAAGCTTAAAACCTACTCTTTGGTACAGAAAATAAAATACAGCATATTCTAAAGTGGTTATATGGTTATATATATAGTTTTATACCATCAAGTGCCTTTTAGCTCCAGAGATTTGGAGTAGCAATTCATCCAAAAATGTACCACCAGAAAATAAGAATAACTGAATTTTGCTCAAAATGTGTCCTTGCTGTATTTCTCCTTCATACACTATTAGCCAATGTTTTAAACTACCTTATAGAACTAAAATACCTTTAATATTTCATGAAGATTATGTTGCAAATAACCCACAGAAACAAATATTAAAGATTTTAGTTAAGTATTAATGATTATTTGAAAGTTACATATTAAAGTATTAATTTGGCTAATAAATATTAAACTTCTTTTCTATGGGCCATTGACCAATTTTGCCTTACTATATTTTAGTGATAAGATTTATTGAGTATGTCTAAAAGTTCACAAATATTTGAAGAGATACTAGAGGTTTGATATTATGGGCTGAACCATATACTCATCAAATTAGTAATATTATTTACTATATTAATAAACAAAACACCATAGTTCAATGTCCTAAGTAAAATTATCTTATCTTATATATTTGAGGTAGTTGATTAAAATGCTATTTTAAATGAGATTAGAGACATTTATATGTTCAGAAAAATTAGATGTAGGATCTATCAGTGTTTTCTAAATGTATTTAAACTACTGCCCTCTTTTTCAAAAAGTTACTTGGTGACAACTTGAAAAAGTTTCTTCTAAGTGAAAAAAACAAAAAGCTCCCCTAATATCAACTAAGACTTGCTACCATCCTTCTGATTTATTCCAACACTTTGGGATATACTTTCTAGTCAAATCTGACTGTTGTCTTTATTAAAAGAGATTAGAAATCAGAGCCGAGGTGATATGAAAAACTATCTCTAAATCCGGGAGAGAAACCTCAGAAGAAACCAAGTCTGTCACTAACTGATTTTAGCTCTATCATCTCTGAAATTATGAGGAGATATATTTCTGTTACTAAAACAACAAAAACAATTGAAGACCAGTGTTAGATATAAAGAAATGATACAACAGAAATGGGGCTACTAACACAATAGAAGTAAGAAAAGGACATTTGGAGATTATAAAAGAGAGGGATTAAATTCAAACTGAGATATCAGAGAGAGCCTTTTAAATATGAAACTTATAACCTAAGATCCCATAGAGGGGCCAGAGTGGTGGCACAAGTGGTAGGGCATTTGCCTTGCACAGATAGAATGAAGTTTGATCCCTGGCATCCCATATGGTCCTTTAAACCAGGTGTGATTTCTGAGAGCATAGCCAGGAGTAACCCCTGAGCGTCACCAGGTATGGCCCAAAAACCAAAAAAGAAAAAAAAAATCCCAGAGAAAATTCTGTTGAAAGACGTTAAAAGTGTTGAAAAGTGTTGAAAGTAGATGGATCATAAGGATGCTAAATTAACCTTTTAAATAAAAATATAAATCATTATATGTTCTTGCTTTGAGTGAATTTCAGGTAAATTTGTATGTCAGAGTTTAAAAGTTAGCTGTCAAAAGGGCATATTGGAACAAAGCACATGGAAAAAGGAAGCAAAGATTTACAAACCATAACAATTTAAATTATAGTCATCAGACTGATGTAAATGAACTCAGCATGACTTGGAAGTAGATAGAAACACAGACTTTGATGAAGGGATTTGTAGGATTTGTAGTGAGGTTCCATATCATACAATTTTATGAAAATCCCATTTACCCACTTATGTAGAAAGTTATAGACTATCTTACTATATATTTCCATTATGTTAAAAATAGGTTGAAAAAAATAAAGTTTTACAAAACTTTCTTGATGCCAGTATCCAACTCTAGATTAAATGCTTTGCCTATTACGATTTTAGTTTCTCCTCAAAGTATAATCAATCAATCAATCTGGAATTCTCAGATTAGTCTCCATATGAAAATCTGCATTTTAAGATTTTCTCTGTCTTCTGAACAGTGAAAATGACTTTACATGAAAATAATTGTTTTCTTTGCTAATAAACTCTTTCTGGCTATACATTCCATATTGCATTGGTCCTTGCAATTTCACTTCTAGGTTTTAAGCTGGTCAATGTCACAAATTGTTTAATAAAGTCAAGTATTTATCTAAGTTTGTGAATTGTGTATAAACTCTTTTAAACAATGAATATAGGGGCCGGGAATGTGGCGCTAGAGGTAAGGTGTCTACCTTGCAAGCGCTAGTGTAGGATGGATTGCGGTTCGATCCCCAGGCATCCCATATGGTCCCCCCAAGCCAGGGGCGATTTCTGAGCGCATAGCCAGGAGTAACCCCTGAGCATCAAACAAGTGTGGCCCAAAAACAAAACAAAACAAAACAAAGAAACAATGAATATAATTTGTACATGAGACTAAATAATGAAGGTGCACTGAAGAGGGTATATAATAGTTGAATGAAATAACAAATGGATCAGTAAGTGAAAACTTTTTATCTATTTCCATTGGTGCTCAGTTTCCAAAGGAGTTTTGTTTACTTTTTTTAAACTGAAATCATTTCTGGTTAAGCTCTTCAATAAGGATAGTAGTGTGAAGTGTACATTTTCTAAAATAAAAATATGGTGCTAGGTTTATAGACAGTGAATTGGATTTTATGAAATAGTTTTATTCTGATACTCCAGTGCACTATTTATAAAGAAATTTGAGAAGAGCTCCTTGTGTCTTTGAAATTTTTCATATATGTCTCATAAAATAGATTGGGGATTGGTTTGTACTTGGAGAGTACAAAGGGCCAAATATAATTGCCAACTGACTGTTGGGAATACCTGTTAAAGAACAGAGAACCTTTACTGAAAGAGTGCAGAAGATTCCAACCTCACCCACATTTGGAAATTCTACTTCGCAGACAGGCTTTTGGGAATTGGCCTCACTTGTTTTATTTGCTCTGAGTCAGGGTTGTCATAAAATGTAGAAAGTGGGTATTTTAAATTATTTTTTATAGAGAGGTAGAGAAAATGAGAATGAGGCAACACAGCTGCCTATTTCTCAAGAATATTGCTCAGCTCAGAACATCTGAGCCAAAGAATTCCTCCCAGGCTGTTGTTGATTATGACTTATGAAAGGGCACCTGTCGGACCTGACAAGTGTACATAGTGCTGGAGGCTTCAACTTTCCATTAGTAACAAGAGCCCCAAAAGGTTAATTTGTTTTGGCACTGCCTGATTACTTTCTGTGTTCATCTCATTCTGAGACTTCACATTCACCACCTGATTTAGGGGCTCTACTTAGCAACATATTGTCATTTTCCCCAACTTATTGCTAGCATTGGTCCTGTGATCTCTAAATGCAGGTAAATAGCTGAAATCAATTTTCTGTTTAGAGGGGTTGATGACACCTAGAGGAATTTGCAGATCTCTCTTCTTGGATGTGTTTGGGAGTCATGCTGATGTGTCGTGAAAAAAAGGGTTGGAATTGAAAGACTTGGTTATGTGTTCTCTTTATTTAGAGACTCTGATTTGTCTTAATTAGTTCTACTATAGCAGTTATTAGCTGTGGGTCTTTTAAAGAACACTAATATTTAGCATGGTAAAAATAGTGTTTGATAATAAAAACTGGGCCTGCTCTGATCAGTTATGTAAAGGTATTCTCAAGAAACAGACTATCATATCTCTGAAAAGTGTTCAGGTGTTCTGGGGAAGAGCATAACACATCCAAGGTCTGTCAACTAAATTAAACATTTCATTCATTAACTATCTTTTAAGAAAGAATGTGTACATTAATCTCTTTAATTTATTTTACTCATTCCTTTGAATTTCCTATCAAGAAAATAAAATTTTGAAGCATATACTTGAATTCTGGGTAGTGCATTCTTGAAAATGTCTGCATCACAGATTTGCTCTATTCATTTGTATCTTCATTGTCCTCTAGAATTTTTATGTAAGATGTAAATGAAGAACACTCATGCACTCACTACTGCATTAGTTTTTTTTTTTTTTTACCATACTACCACTTATACCTTGCATTAGCAACATACTTAGTTTTCTGTTTTTTTTTCCTATTCTGAAAGAAATGAATTAATGGGTAAATAGCAATTATTTTTAATTAAAATGTTACCCTTCTCTTTGAGAATTCAAACTTTTAATCTAAATTAAAATATCCCTATCATTAGAAAACTCCCAATCAAGACAACAATGAGATCATCACACCAGTGATGAGGGCAGATATTAAAAATACTGGAAACAATCTCTGTTCGTGGTGATATGATGAGAAAGGAACTCTCATCAACTGCTGGTGGGAATACTGCTTGGTCCAACCCCTATGGAAAACAATATGGTGGGTTCTCAGTAAACTCAAAATTGAGCTGCTGTCATATGACCCAGCAATCCTTATCTAGGGTATCTTTTCCCTGAAAGAAAATCAGTCACCCAAAATAATGTACACACGCTGCTATTCAGGAATCAACGTAGATGTCTAATATGAAGTTGTGCTGCATATATACAGTGGAATAGTAAGTACATCATTGTAAGGAATGATGCAGTCATATAATTTGTTGCAACATGGATGGAACTAGAAAACAGTATGTTAAATGAAGTAAGCCAGAAGAAGAATAAATACAGAATGATATCACTTTTATATGGTATTTAGAATCATTGCCTAAAGAAATGCAATGATTTAAATGGGAGTTGTTTTGAACACTCTTGGCCCAGGAGTATAGTGAGGAGAATGAAAGCAACTGAGTAGAATAGACAAACACAAATACAAAAGGAGGAGCCCAGGAGCCAAGGGGCCTCAGATATGGATTGGTGGGAATTAAAAAAATACAGAACTAAATATTCAAGCCAAAAGCGAGAAAAATGGAATCAAGAGACTCAAACTCTAACAATCTAAACTTTAAATGGACCTATTATACTGGCAGGCTGGGGGGCAAAAGGTAATAAAATGGGATATACAGTACTCAGGGAACACTGCTGGAAGGAAGCAACACTGATGGTATTATTGGCATTGATCCTTTGTATGTCTGAAACTCAACTATGAAAGGCTTTTTTTAATAAAATAAAATAAAATAAAAAATATTAGTATAGCTTAGAAATTAATTCTTTTTCTGTTTTGTTTTGTAAATATCTTTAAGCACCATGAGCACCAGGTTGACAGACATGTTTGTTGCTGGGTTTCAGTTATATAAATAAAAAAGAACAACGCCTTCACCAGTGCAGCGTTCCCACCACCAACGCCTTCCATCTCCCTCCTCGACTCTTGCCTAGTTCAAGGCAGGCATTCTATTTCTCTAAGTGAATACCATTGTCATGGTAGTTGTCAGTGTAGTTATTTCTCTAATTTAACTCACCCCTCTTTGTAGTAAGCTTCAGATCGCGGGCTGAACCTTCCATCCCTCATCTCTATTGTTTCTGTATTTACAATGTCTTTTATATTTCTTAAATACCACAGATGAGTGAAGCTATTCTGTGTCTATCTCTCTCCCTCTGACTTATTTCACTCCGCATAACAGTTTTCATGTTCAATCCATGCACAGGAAAATTTCACGACTTCATTTTTTTCTGATGGCTGCATAGTATTTCATTTTGTATATGTACCACATTTTCTTTAGCCACTCATCTGTTGTCCTTGACTGTTGATTCTTCCTGGGGATTTTCTTCCTAGGGGTCTGTAAAACTCAAATAATTTTTATGTTGCTTCTATTGAATTTAACAAAGACTTCTATTTTCATTTGTTCACATTCTTTGAGTACTTTTTCCATTGTGTGATCATTTGCTTTAAGGCTCTTTTCCAATCTATTCTGTTATATGGACTTGTTTTGCATCTCATCTTCCAGATCACTGATTCTATCCTAATCTTTTGATGATAAATGATCACAGTTTATGCTTAAATACTAATAATACTAATGAAAGTGTGAACATTTTATTCTGTTCACACTATTAGTGCTTAAAATTAATAGATCATTATTTTAATTAAAGTTAATAAACTAGTACATTTTTGCATTGCTTTGTTTTTTTTAGCCACACCTGATGGAGCTCAAGATTTACTCTTTTTTTTTCCTGTGCTCAGAATCGTTCTTGGCAGTCTCTGAGGACCATATGGAATACAGGGGATCAAACCAGGGTCCATTCTGGGTAAATCAGTATGTTCACCTAGAAGACTGGTTTCAGTTAGCTAAATTTAATCTCATTGTAATCTATAGGAATTATCAAAGATATGTTAATGCCAACTTGAATATGACTAGAGTCACCTCATTGGTTTCTTGGATTAATTCAAGAATTCTAACTGACTTACTAAGGCAAGACTCATGAAATTCCTTCAATCAGATATCTTTCTGGGTAAGATTCTGAACTGATGCAGTTCATGAATTGATCAGTTTCCACTTTCCCTAATCTGGTTCTTTTAGACTCACCTGGTTCTTTTAGATGCTTTAATTTCTTCCGAATGAATTTGTCATTTCTCTGGACTGAAATTTGTTTTTAATATCTCCTATGAGAAATTTATTAATAATGAAGGTAAATTCCCTTCCAAAGCTGAACTGACTCCTCAAAATTTCTTTCTTTAAGTTTTCCTTAACATACTTTAATTTTCCTTAATAAAGAACATTTGAGGTCATAGAGATAAAGTAGCAGGTAGGTCACTTACTTTGTACACAGCAGACCCATGATTGATTCCTTGTACCCAATGTTATCATCCCAAGCCCAACTGGAGTTACCCCTAAGTGTAAAATCAGGAGCAGGCCTTGAATATTGCCAGAGTGACCGATTAAAAACAAACAAATAAAAGAACAAACATTTATTTTTTATATGTTAGAAACAATCATTTAGAAAGCAAAATGCATATAAACATTTTAGTCATGCAAAAAAACTAAACAAAAGTTCTTTAATAATACAGATTTTCAAAAAATGGATATACTATTTTTCTCTATTTAATCATGTTACTATAACATAGTTTTAGTATGTCAACAATATCTCAAAGTAGTTTAAAAATTACCTCTTATACAAATGAGCAGGTAAAAAGAAAACAAACTTAATAGGAATCTTTCAGAACCTACAGTATTTTTTGTACCATAAGATGCACCTTTCTCCCCAAAAATATGGGGGAAATGTCTGTGTGTCTTATGGAGTCAATGCCACCTAAAGCTGAAGCCTGAATGCATGAGAGGAGAGCATATAAGTTGCAACAGACCTATACCATGAAAAATATAAACATGTAAAAATGAGGTATAAGGAGGCCTCAGGAAATTGAAAAATATCTTATGTTCTTGGATTGGAATGTTAACATTGTTGATATGACCATCTCTCTTAAATTACTTTATTGATTAAATGCCACCTGAATATAAATCCTGATGACAATCTTCAATCACTTAGATTTGTCAATGTTAAAGTTTATGTGAAACTATAGACCATCCCAAATAGACAAAGCCATACTGAAAAAAAGTTGGTAGGTATTTTATTATTTATCTTAAAACTATACTATAAATCTTTCATATTCAGAATAACATGATCATGGTACTATCTTAAGAATAGACTTTTTGACCAATGGGTTAGAATTGAATACTCAAACACTAATTTTTAACAAAGTATTTGGGTATATAAAATGGAGTAATGATAGTATCTTCCAGAAATAATGTTGGGAAAACTAATAACCACATGTTAAAAAAAATAAAGCCAGATCCATATCTCATATATTACTCAAAAATCAATTCCAGGAAGAGCAAAATCCCTGAGATTACAACAGAATCCATAAAATACATCTAGGGAAATATAGCCAGACTGCCCAATGATCTGAGCCTCATGTGTATTTTTAATGATTGGTTCCATTGGCTAAAACAATAGAAACAAAAATATATAAATGTATCTTTATCAAACTAAAAAATCAGCATTGGTGGGGCCGGGAAGGTGGCGCTAGAGATAAGGTGTCTGCCTTGTAAGCGCTACCAAGGAACGGACCGCGGTTCGATCCCCCGGCGTCCCATATGGTCCCCCCAAGCCAGGGGCGATTTCTGAGCACATAGCCAGGAGTAACCCCTGAGCATCAAACGGGTGTGGCCCAAAAACCAAAAAAAAAAAAAAAAAAAAATCAGCATTGGTAAAGAAACATATTAAAATGTTTTGCCATGGATATAGTAGAGAGAGTAAGATAGCTTTAGAGGAAAGCTAAATATAATTCAACTCAGAAGAAAATACAACAGAATAGGCATTGTCTTGCACATTGCCAACCTACATTCAATCGTTAAATCTTGAAAATATGTTATTACCATTGATACCACACAATGAATATTTGGGAATGCCAGGTATTTGCCATTTAAATTTGTAATACTGTAGTATGTAACATACTGGTCACCAGGCAGCAATATCAATCTATTGGGGCTCATTTTATTTGAGATATTACTAAATAATGATAAGATCTAATTTTAAAATCAAGCAATTTGTCTTTTCGTGGAATGTATCCATGTCTAGAATATTATAACTGTGTCTAGAATATTATAACTGTATATTGGAAAATTGACTACTTCATATGTGCGCAACCAATTCTAATAAAATGATTATGATTTAATTTAACCTGTATATGTGACCAGAAGGTATCCAATATGTTCAAATAAAAATACTGTGATATTTTGATTATTTTCCTGCAAGGAAGGTGCCTCACAGTAACCAGAAAAATATTAGGGAAGCTATCAGACTTATATTTTGTCTTGAGGCAATTCAGAGTGACCATTTAATTTGTCATGAATCATTTTAAGATGAGTGAGTCAGGTGAAGGGACTGTAATTTATTTTTTAACCTCAATCACTCAGTGTCATTTTGTCAGCTCTCTGTTGGTAAATAACTCTTCAGCTTAGCTCTGATACTTTGTGCAATGGTGAATCTGAGTGAATCTGTCAGAATTGAGTTGTCAGGGCTAATCATCACAGTTAGATTTTGTAACTCCTCTGTGAGAGTTGAAATTTGAGGATTCAATTGACTCACATAATCAGCAAGCCTAAAGCATTCGCATTTATGATTGGGTGACATGACAGTCTGACTTAACTATTTTCCCTTTCTCCTTTATTATTACTTCTTATATTCCACCACACACCCACTTTTCCTATGCTATTTAGAATATATTTATATATATTTATATATTTATATATGTATATATTAATAATATATATATTTCCCTTAATAATCATTACCTTACTAGGGATATCTGGAAGGGGATTTGGTAAAGAAAGGAGAAAAAAGAAAAGAAACATACTTTTACAACTTGCTTTTACAGAAAATAACTCTTAATTTCTTTTGATAATTCAAATTAACTTCTTTTCTTTTCTTTTTTTTTTTCAGTTTTTGGGCCACACTCAATGACTTTCAGGGGTTACTCCTGGCTATGCGATCAGAAATCGCTCCTGTCTTGGGGGACCATATAGGATAACAAGGGGTTCGTCCTAGGTCAGCATATGCTAGGCAAACACCCTACTGCTTGTGCCACAGCTCCAGCCCAATATTCAATTAAATTTCTTTTAAAATGATGTTAATAACCCCTACAAGTTACTTTCTTTTAATTTCTATTTTTATTATAACCCTAATTCCACTTACAGAACTCTATAAAATTTACTTCTTGGTCACAAGAGCATGTTGTTTTTCTAAATTACAAACATAATAGACATTATTATGAATAGTAATTATATCACTATATTTGTCACCTCACAATGTTATTAATTCCTTCTATTAAAAAATAAATTCGGGGCTGGCGAGGTGGCACTAGAGGTAAGGTGTCTGCCTTGCAAGCGCTAGCCAAGGATCAGGACTGCGGTTCGATTCCCCTGCGTCCCATATGGTCCCCCCAACCCAGGGGCGATTTCTGAGCGCTTAGCCAGGAGTAACCCCTGAGCATCAAACGGGTGTGGCCCGAAAAAACAAAACAACAAAAAAACTTAAAGAAAAAAAATAAATCCAATGGCTGGAGTGGTGTCGCAGTGGTAGGGAGTTTGCCTTGCATGCACCTGACTTAGAACAAACTGTGGTTCGATCCTCCAGGGTCCCATATGGTTCCCCAAGCCAGGAGTGATTTCTGAGCACACAGCCAGGAGTAACCCCTGAGCATCGCCGGGTGTGGCCCTAAAACAAAAACAAACAATAAACAAAAAATTCTAACAAATAAAAATTATCTTTTTTCCTAATCTTGACTTAGAATAAACAACTCTTTTTTTTTTTTGGTTTTTGGGCCACACCTGTTTGATGCTCAGGTGTTACTCCTGGCTATGCGCTTAGAAATCGCTTAGAAATCGCCCCTGGGTTGGGGGGACCATATGGGACTCCGGGGGATCGAACTGCGGTCCTTTCTTGGCTAGCGCTTGCAAGGCAGACACCTTACCTCTAGTGCCACCTCACTGGCCCCTAGAATAAACAACTCTTAATTGAATTTATAACTGTATCCACTTGACTAAATATTCTTGAGTCATTTGAAGCAATGCATCCTCTTATATATTGCTATTTCCCAGAGTGCTTTTCCCCCCTTTTCCTTTGTCATTCTGTAAAATTTCTCATGTTTTGTTGAGTACTATAATTCTCTGGTATCAACTTTTTCTGAACCATCACCATTTAGGTGCTTATTTATTCCTGTACAATTGCCCTGGTACTATATGTCCTTTTTTTTTTTTTTTTTGGTTTTTTCGGAGCACACCCATTTGATGATCAGGGGTTACTCCTGGCTAAGCACTCAGAAATTGCCCCTGGCTTGGGGGGGACCCGATGGGACACAGGGGGATCCAACCACGGTCCTTCCTTGGCTAGCGCTTGCAAGGCAGACACCTTACCTCTAGCACCACCTAGCTGGCCCCTATATGTCCTTCTTGATGAGTTTTATTATTTCACTTTCTGAGTCTTTCTACATATATTCATATATTTTTTGCATAATCTTTGCAGATACAAAACACACACTAAAAGTGGTATCTGCCTGAACATGGAGCAATTGAGTAGGCAAATGATGTGTCTAAATAGCAAACTGATTCTTTCTAAATGTAGCAATATAATTACTTCTTTCTTCATAATACAACTGAGAAGAAAAGTATCTTTATTTAAATCTAAGCTAGGACTTCAAATTAAACACATATTTCCTAATTTAGCTAACTTTAAATATACCCACAACTTTATTTTCCCAAGAAAATGCTTGAAATCAAAATAGACTGTCTGCATATATAATTGTGTGACAATGGGGTATTTCAAAGCATTATCTCAAATTAGGAACAACTTAATGTAGATGACTATATATGTACACACACGTATATGTGAGAACAATTATCTTGCAGGTGTTACCTTTCTAAAAAATGTGAAAATTCAATGTCTTAATATGTTCAGTTGTATATATCTACTCTGCTAATTCTATTCTATTATAACTTTGAATTTAAGTTATATAAGTTCTTTTTTTTTTTTTTGGTTTTTGGGCCACACCCGTTTGACGCTCAGGGGTTACTCCTGGCTATGTGCTCAGAAATTGCCCCTGGCTTGGGGGTACCATATGGGACGCCAGGGGATCGAACCTTGGTCCGTTCCTTGGCTAGCGCTTGTAAGGCAAACACCTTACCTCTAGCGCCACCTTCCCGGCCCCTATATAAGTTCTTGACTTACCTGAAGAATCAATTTCATTAAATTTGAACTTGGACATCATAACTGAACAGCATAGTAGGGCTAAACGATATTATAGGGATTAAAGTTCTTGATTTGCATGAAGTCAAGTTGTAATCTTATCTCTGATATCCTCTATTATTGCCCATCCAGGAGTGATAACTAAAGTCAGATCAGAATTAAGTTTAGATACAGATAGCTTTGTCTCATTTCTCTTCTCCCTCTCAGTAAACCGAAGACATTTAACCTCCCTGATATAATTTCTTTTGGAATCAGCCACTAAAGTAAAAATGAAAACAAACCAATAACAAGCCAGTCATTGCATCATCTTGCATGCTGTTATTATTATGTTTAAAAATTATAAATTTATCAATTTTGTTCTGTGTTTTTTTCCCCCTCAGGGAACCATATGGGATGCTGGGATTCAAACCACTGTCCTTCTGCATGCAAGGCAAATGCCTTACCTCCAGTTTCTCTCTCTAGCCCTTTGTCCTGTGGTTTATGATTCAGCTTAACATATGGAAGAAACATAAAATTTCATTGTTTTTAAACTAAAAATGCTTATGATTACTGTAAAAATAAAACAAAGTATGAGAAAACAAAACACCTGCTTCAAACTTGTTCGGTTGAATAGAGTATATTCAAACAGTTTATTTTATGAAAAATAGTTAAACAAACAAAGCTAAAAGAAAACTGAAAGTATAATAAGGAACACCGAATCTAACATCAAGGGGAAATCATTATCATTTTTTTGTTTAAGGTGAACAGAAGAAAGATTATTATTTTCACTAGACTAGATTTAGAACTATAAAAGATAGATAACAGGAAATAACTAATAAAAATGACTGAAATACACACCTTAGGAAGGAGATAGGAGATAAGTCACCAAGTCTTCTTTTTTTCTGTTGCTTGCTTTTATTATTGACAATTATTGGCTAATTGCATAGGCTAAAAAAAGATAGGGTAATCGGTGAGATGAAATCCATAGCAAACAACATTCAAGGACCAATCAGGGCAGAAAAGAGTACAAAAGTTTAAGGAACAGAAAATAACCAGTACCCCTTTTTATTCTATAACATACTAATATCTATTGCTTATATGCAAGTATAAATCTCTCCTAGTTTACCTCTGAAATTATTATAGCTGTTTTACAACCACTTCTGATACTTCTATGAAATTGTAAATTTGTGTATACTATCTACATTATTTCAAAACAAAGGTAAAATCTTTTAGAAAAGAGTCTTATTTGTTTGTGAGCTGAAGTTGCTTTTGAAAATAATCTTTTTGTCATATTATCCTCTAAATATTGAATACTTTTTAACAGAATTACATCTTATAAATCATAGAAAAATACATAATTCTGAAATTCTGGATTCTCAATTCAATTCTTTTTGCTTTCTCAAGAACAACCAAAATGTGATTTCATATATATAAGCTTATATATATAATAAAATATATTTCAGAATAGTTGGCTATTGGTAAGATTATTAAAAACTGGCTTTTGTTGGTATAAAGAATATTTTTAGTTCTAATCATGCTGATCATGACAATAGTTTTTTTTTGCAGTATATGTTTTATGATTTCAGGATGATAAACTGCCTCTAATATTTGAGGACTGCAATTTTCTCAGGTACCAAATCAATTAGCATCTTCAGTCTCTAGCAAAGAAAAATAATCCTTGAATTATGAACAATGTGGGTCTATATCATCCCTTAAAAATTGCTAAATAGGAGGTATTGGATAACTGTAGCTAGTCTTCTGGATTTGAATCGTATATTCTTTTTTTTTTTTTTTTTTTGGTTTTTGGGCCACACCCGTTTGATTGCTCAGGGGTTACTCCTGGCTATGCGCTCAGAAATCGCCCCTGGCTTGGGGGAACCATATGGGACGTCGGGGGATCGAACCGTGGTCCATCCTATGCTAGCGCTTGCAAGGTAGACACCTTACCTCTAGCGCCACCTTCCCGGCCCCTGAATCGTATATTCTTAATCTTCAAAAACAGTTTGATTTTTTTTTCACAACTCTTTGTATGGTAGATCTGGTACCACTCCATTCTTTTACTACTAAAAAAAATCATTTTTTAAAAGATTTTTAAGCTATTATTTATAAAGACACATCTTTTTTTAAAAAGACAAACACGTCTTTCTTTTTTTTTTTTTAAGCTTCTAAGGTATCATCATTGTGCCTGAGTACTATTTCTGAAACAGTGGCCTAAAGAAACAGTCCTAACTTGACATTAGTAAATTTGGTTGGGGTACACAAAATGTTATAGCTCTTTCACACTCCATTTGCAAAGAACTACTTTGCAGAAGCATTAAATGTGTTTCAAATGCTGTGCAGATAGAAATAACAGAGGCTCAGTCCCTGTTTGCACTTGGTTACACCTGTTTTGTTTTGTTTTTACCTTCAGAATTGTTAAAACAAGCAAAAAATCTCGGGCAACAAAAGTGCAGGTGAAAAGGTAAAGTAAACACCTCCTGCTTTTACTCGACCCACATCCTGATGTCATAAATAAATAACCTCCTGTTCTTTAAGAAACTCGAAGTAGAAGTTTCAAGGTATTCTTTCAATTGATCTAGTGTCTGAAGTTAAAGGACTGGAATGTGGATATGAGTGATCACTGCTCCACCTCCATTTCATATTGGACTGCAATCAGTAATATTCTTTCTGTTCTTGCTATAGCTGTGATGACAGTGTTTGGCTTTCTGATGCATCAGGAATCAGGCCCTCATTTGGCTTCAAATGGCAATTGGAAAGGGATTATAGTTTCATTGGTAGAATATCCTCTGTCAAAAAAAGGTTTCCCATAAAATCTTGCAGCTACTTTCATGTAGAGGTTTCATGTAGAGGTTCTTCTAGCGCCCTCCTTGCCTGAGCAAACATCAATGCTTAGTGAGACAAACTGCTTAAAAGTGGGATCTTTTTGGGTAACCATAAAATATCTCTAGCCTATTTTTCTTAGGAAGCATAACATCTATTCTGGTGTATAAATTTTATATAAATATTTGAACCTAGTACTTTACTCTTATTACAAGGATTGGTGATTATGATTTCCCTGTCCCACTGCAGAAATCTTGGTGGATTAGTTAGAGTCTGACAAGGTCTTAATTTGGCGTCTTGGTTCTTTCTTGAGTTAGTCTCAAGAAAACTTAGAATCACAGGAAATAATGATAATGGAAAAGATGATAAATACAAAGAGCTCAAGATCAATCAATTTCCTAGGTTTTGGTCTTGTGAAGAGAGTTCTGATTTTGTTTGATCTATTTGATTTACTCTGAAAATTAAAGTTGGGTAACCACTGATTTTGAAATTGTGAACTACCTCTTTGTTCTGTGCTATTCCGTATGTATATCTTGGTTGCTTGACTGAATTGACTTTTTAAAATTTACTTTTTTATTGTTTTAGCTATTGAGCCATACCTAGTAGTGCTAAGAGCTTGCTTATTCCTTGCTCTGCCTTCAGGGATTGCAACTGGTAGGGGTCATAAACTAGCTTACTGTGGTGCCAAGATATAACCATGATTGGCAACATGTAAGGTAACATAAAAGGCAAGTATCCTTTTTATAATTATCTTTATTTAAACACCGTGATTACACATATGATTATAATTGTATGATTACAGTCATGTAAAGAACACCCCCCTTCACCAGTGCAACATTCCCACCACCAATGTCCCTGATCTTCCTCCTCCCCAGCCCCCCACCCCCTGTACTCGAGACAGGCTTTCTACTTCCCTCATTCATTCACATTATTATGATAGTTTTCAGTGTAGCCATCTCTCCAACTGCACTCATCACTCTATGTGATGAGCTTCATGTCATGAGCTGCACCTACCAGCCCTCATCTCTTTTGTCTCTGAGATACTGTTAAAAATGTCTTTCATTTTTCTTAAAACCCATAGATGAGTGAAACCATTCTGCATCTTTCTCTTTCCCTCTGACTTACTTCACTCAGCATAATAGATTCCATGTACATCCATGTATAGGAAAATTTCATGACTTCATCACTCCTGATGGCTGCATAGTATTCCATTGTGTATATGTACCACAGTTTCTTTAGCCACTATCTGTTGAAGGGCATCTTGGTTGTTTCCAGAGTCTGGCTATTGTAAATAGCGCTGCAATGAACATAGGTGTAAGGAAGGGGATTTTGTATTGTATTTTTGTGTTCCTCGGGTATATTCCTAGGAGTGGTACAGCTGGATCCTATGAAAGCTCAATTTCCAATTTGTGAAGGAATCTCCATATCGCTTTCCATAAAGGTTGTACTAGATGGCATTCCCACAAGCAGTGAAAAAGAGTTCCTTTCTCTCCACATCCCCGCCAGCACTGCTTGTTTTCCTTTTTTGTGATGTGTGTCAATCTCAGTGGTATGAGGTGGTACCTCGTAGTAGTTTTGATTTGCATCTTCCTGATGATTAGTGATGTTGAGCATCTTTTCATGTGCCTTTTGGACATTTGCCTTTCTTCTTTTTCAAAGTGTCTGTTCATTTCTTCTCCCCATTTTTTGATGGGGTTAGTTGTTTTTTTCTTGTATAGTTCTGTCAGTAACTTGTAGATTTTAGATATTAGTCCTATATCTGATGAGTATTGGGTTAATAATTTCTCCCACTCAGTAGATGGCCTTTGTATTCTGGGCACTATCTCCTTTGAGATGCAGAAGCTTCTCAGCTTAATATAGTACCATCTGTTTATCTCTGCTTTCACTTGCTTGGAGAGTGCTGTCTCCTCCTTAAAGATGCCTTTAGTCTCAATGTCCTGGAGTGTTTCACCTACATATTGTTTTATATACCTTATAGTTTCAGATTTGATATTAAGGTCTTTAATCCATTTGGATTTTACTTTTGTACATGGTGCTAGCTGGGGGTCTGAGTTCGCTTTTTTGCAAGTGGCTAACCAGTTGTGCCAACACCACTTGTTTAATAGACTTTCCTTGCTCCATTATCAAAAACTAGGTGGTTATATATCTGTTGATCCTGCCAATCCATGAGCAGGGTATGTGTTTCTATTTCTGCGTGTCCTCTCTTATTTCTTGGAGCAGTGTTTTATAGTTTTCTTTGTATAGATTCTTCACATCTTTAGGCAGGTTGACTCCAAGATATTTGAGTTTGTGTGGCACTAATGTGAATGGGATTATTCTCTTAATGTCCATTTCTTCCCTCTCATTATCAGTGTATAAAAAGGCCATTGATTTTTGTGTGTTAATTTTGTAGCTTTCCACTTTGCTTTATGAATCTATTGTTTCTAGAAAATATTTGGTAGAGTCTTTAGGGTTTTCTAAGTAGAGTATCGTGTAGAAGTTTGGTGTGTTTTTTGTTCTGTCTTGTCTTTAGAATAGATTTTTTTTTTTTTTGGTTTTTGGGTCACACCTGGCGGTGCTCAGGGGTTACTCCTGGCTGTCTGCTCAGAAATAGCTCCTGGCAGGCACAGGGGACCATATGGGACACCAGGATTTGAACCAACCACCTTTGGTCCTGGATCGGCTGCTTGCAAGGCAAACGCCACTGTGCTATCTCTCCGGGCCCTAGAATAGATTTTTAAGTTTTTCTTTTAAGGCTGGTTTTTAGTCTGTAAAGTTTTTTAGCTGTTGTTTACCTATGAAGCCATGTATACTTCCTTCAAACCTGAAAGTGAGTTTTGCTGGGTGCAGTATTCTTGGCGAAGCATTTATTTTATAGAGTTTTGTCACTATATCCCACCACTGCCTTCTGGCCTTGAGTGTTTCTGGTGACAGGTCTGCTGTTAATTTCAAGGATGCTCCCTGGAAAGTAATTTTTTTTTATCTTGCTGCTTACAGTATTCTATCTCTATCTGTGGGATTCATCATTGTGACTAGGATGTGTCTTGGGGTGTTTCTCCTGGGGTCTTTTTTAGCTGGCACTCTTTGGGCATGCAGGATTTGGTCACATGTTTTCTTTAGCTCTGGTAATTTCTCTGTGATGATGTTCTGGACTGTTGATTCTTCCTGGAGATTTTCTTCTTGGGTCTCTGGAACTCCAATGATTCTAAAGTTGTTTCTGTTGAGCTTATCAAAGACTTCTATTTTCATCTGCTCATATTCTTTGAGTAATTTTTCCAGTGTCTGATCATTTGATTTAAGGCTTTTTTCCCAATCTCTTCTGCTGTGTAAAGTTGTTATGCATCGCATCTTCCAGCGCACTAATTCTATCCTCAGCTGCTTTTAACCTGTTGGAAAGCTCATCCATTATGTTCTTCAATTCGTTTACTGAGTTTTTCAGGCCTGTTATTTGACCTGATATTTCAGTTTGGAGTTTTCTGATTTCTATCTTCATATTCTTTTGATTTTTATTAGTGTTCTGATCTATACTTTCTTTGAGTTCTGTGAGCATCCTCCAAATTTCTTCTTTAAACTTCATTTCTGAAAGACTGCTTAAAAATGGTTGGCCATTTTTGGGTCATCAGAGTTTCCATATTCATTCTCTATGGCTGATGTTGTTCTGCATAGTTTCCCCATTGTCACACTTAAGCTGTGGGTTTTTTTACGTGTTGTGGTGGTATTCATTGGATAGGTGGAGTGCACAACCGCGAGCGAAGCGGAATGGCAGTGCTCCTCTGCTTCGACCCCTTATAGGTGGGCTTAAGGGGGCCAGCAGAATCAGTTTATCCACAACTCTGGCCTGGAAAGACTCACCTCAGCCAAGGCAAGCCGTCAGGGGATGAATGCCAGAGAAGATCAAAGTTCCCAGGTTGAAGCAAGCCTAGGGAAGCCCCAAAATGTCTGCCGATCTTAAGGGGCCCCGCAGAGTCTGTCTTATCCACAACTCCGGCCCTGAAAGCAAGGCAAGCATCTTTTGTACTCTACTATTAAAAGAGGAAAACAGCTTCTGTGAGCAGTTCTATTTTTGATTACCTTCATTCTACATCCTACAAAATTACATCTTTAAAGGTTCCTGTAATTTCCCAAAACTAAACTTTTCTGTTTCTAAGGTTAGACTCACTAGGAGACTAAGAATATGCATTGCCTAAGACAAAAGGCCAAACCTAAAGACGAAGACAAGCTAAACCACTCAGTAGGATCCTGGCATTCTTTGTAATATTCTTATCAATTAATAAGAAATGCAAAGAGCCTTTTACAGCTTATATAAAGATTCAGATTTTCTATAATCCTTCCCCAATGAGCCATATTTAACTTATTATTGTGCTGATTTTCTTCACACATCAGCAATTTCTTCTCCTTTCTCCTCTATTTTCCAATAAACTTCTCTACCTTGGAACTCTGAGTGAGCATGTTTATTACTCAATATTTTTAAGAAGCTTGGAACCATGGACTACCACAGAAATTTGCCTTCACTGCTCTTTCATCACTACTGCTCAGCCTTAAACTCAAATTTGAGGGTTGAATTGCCCTAGTAAGGTAAAAGAACCCTTTGTAGAGTAGAATTTTATTTTGTTCATTTTAGAACAATGTAGTTGATTATATTTCAATATGTATTGTATGTTTTCCTTCATTTGTTTTTAGCTTCAGAAAACATGGTCAAAATTACACAAAATACTATGCACAAAGCATAGTGCAGGATAATTGTCTGTAAAATGAAAGTAGTTAAATGTATTAATATGTTAATATGAAAAATGTATATCCCTGAAATTTTGACTGTCATAATCTAACCATGTTTATTTTTCAGGACTTTATAACAGTTGTATTATAGAAAAGATAATTGACCTGTTTTAATTTTAGTAATATGAATTATTGTAGGTTTGAGTAATTGTTTAAAGCTATTCATAATAACCTGTGATTTTATTTTTTGAAATTGTGAATTTAATATCTTTTTTGTTTGTTTGTTTGTTTGTTTGTTTTTGTTTTTGGTCCACACCCAATAATGCTCAGGGGTTACTCCTGGCTATGCGCTCAGAAGTTGCTCCTGGCTTGGGGGACCATATGGGACACCGGGGGATCGAACCTCGGTCCGTCCAAGGCTAGCGCAGGCAAGGCAGGCGCACCTTACCTTTAGCGCCACCGCCCGGCCCGTGAATTTAATATCTATGCATAGACTATATCAGTGTTACCTGGAAAAATATGCTGTAAAAGCACATATTCTAGAAATTATGAAATATATTTATAATTCCATAGGATAATCTTTTATTATAATTATAATTTGAAATTACAGAACTTAATTCTTTTGTTTTATATTTGTTTTTGTTTTTGGATCATACCCAGCAGTGCTCAGGTGTTACTCTTGGCTCGGTGCTCAGAACTACTCCTGGCAAGCTTGGGAGACCATATGGGATGTGGGAATTTGAAGCGGGCCCCATCCTGTGTTGGCCGCATGCAAGGCAAATTGCTCTGGCCCTCAGAATTTAATTCTTAACAGTTATAAGGATTGAATTAAAGTTATGGGAATAAGAAAATATTTCTTAATATGTCAGTTTGAGGGCCATAGAAATAGTATTGTCTTTTTTTGTTTTGTTTTGTTTTGGTTTTTTGATTTGGTCACACTCAGTGGCACTCAGGGATTACTCCTGGCTCTGCACTCTAGCAGGTTCAGGGGACTATATAGGATGCTAGGATTCAAACCACAATCTGCCTTGGATTGACTACATGCAAGGCAAATGCCCTACTGCTGTGCTATATCATTCCGGTCCCAAGTATAATTTTTTTAATGATATTGTTTTCAAAGAAGCCAACCCAGTTTAATTCAGGTACCACATATGGTCCCCTGAACACCATCAGGAGGGACCACTGAGCACTGCTGAATGTAACCCCAAGAGAAAAAGAAATAAAAAGAGATATCCTCACTTGATTTATGATTATTGTGTGGTAAATTTCAGATAGACATATTATCATATATAGAGATATTTGCCTAATATATTCTTTAAAATATAACCAATATTTTAATTTACTTAATGAATCATAGATTTTTGTTAAATATTGGATTATTGTGTTTAATTTAAATATAGTTGCTAAGGTACCTATTTAAAATAGTTAAATAACTATTTAAATTGAGGAGACAATATAAATAATTTTAATTTTTCTTGGGAAGTATCAAATGTGTGTATGCTAAGATCACATGCAGGGGTTAATATTTATGATTATTCTATTTAGACTTATTCAAAATGGTGATTTTTTTCCCAATATTTTAAATTAGTTATCAGTTCCTGTTGGGAAACCATTCTGTATTTGACGTAAATATTTTCTTTTGAAAATATCAAACTGACAGACCAGAGTGATAATAAAACAGGTAAGGCACTTTGTTGGTATTTAGCCAGCCCAGATAGCATCCTGGTAAAAAATATGATCATCAAAGTGCTTCGAGAAGTGATTCCTAAAGCCAGAACAAAGAAAAAACTCTGAATATTAGTGAATGTATCCCCCAAATCCTCCCAATAAAAGATATCAATGATATCAAAAGATATGTACAAGATTCAAAATTTAAGATAAAATGAAAAGGTGGATGAATCTTCAAATTTATATTTTTAGTAAATCTATTAAATGTACTTTTATATTTATTGTCTTCAAGCCTCCTTTAAAATTTTATTTATGCATAAGAAGATACAGAATTTTAAAGCACATTTGATAAATGCTTCAACCCTAGCACTGATTGTTACATGTCTCAGGCTATAACAGATTTCTTTGCTGACAGAATTCTTGTATCTTTTAACAGGAGTAATGAAACTTATTAATTTAGATTCAACTCTTACGTTTAAAATATATTTAAAAGTAACACATTTATAACTTGACAAGCTGTCTCACCCTTTTTATTGATAAGCACCACTTGAGAAAATAAATTATTTTCAGGGACTTTGGGAACCTCACAATAAATATTACATGTGATATATGAATAACATAATAGTTTCCAAGTGAGAGGACCCAAATAATATAGCCTTATGTCATCTTAGAATCTGGGATTTACTATCAAAGATAAAAGATGTCTTATACCAAATGTAATGGATGGGATAACCAAATAAACTACACTCTACTAACTGGAGGTAAATAAATGCACTTTTTAGTAATAAATAGATCTTATCAGCTATATATTTTAAAGTTAGAGCTTATCCAATAAAATATTTTAAGTGTAGTGAAAATTAAAAAAAATTATTATGTAATCCCAAAATTCCAGATGTCACTCAAACTATAAAATTATTGAATATAAGTCCTTAGACTATCATATATAGACAAGACTTTTTGTAAATAAGTATTAGCAATAAATCTGGTGCTATTATCTCAGAAACTGTGTGACTCATGAGACAATCTATAGCTTCTAAGCAGAAGGACTTCACAATAGAAGACAAAAGACAAATTTATTTGTCTAAATTAGGGGTTCAGTTCACTGTCCCTCAGACCATTGGATGGTCTGACTATAGTAAAAAAAAAACTTATGAATGAATTCTTATGCACACTGCATATATCTTATTTTGCAATGAAGAAACAAAACAGATACAAATACAATATGTGGCCTGCAGGCCATAGTTTGAGGACCACTGGTCTAAATAAACTAGTTGTCACTTCTGACATATCATAGGACAATGAAAGGTGACCTTAAAAATTCCTTCTACTTGATACACTCTAACTTTAGGAAAAAATCCCTCCACACACAAAAGAAAAAAAAATATTGAGCATTATGGAAGACTAAATAAAGATACTTTCAGTCAATACTAATGAAAAATTTTAAATAATGCCACTTTATTCACAAGCACTATAGAAGCATATGTATGATTATACCAAAATAATTGGGAAAGTATCTTTGACAAAGATCAGAGTTAACTTGCCTGTAAAATACTCTACCTTGATGAGAGCGGCTTTACAGACCAAGGCACATTTGCATACACCTTATGAAAGCATGGTTTCTCCAGAAAAACCTAGTAAAAAAAAAGCACTCCCTGATCTATGTTGATAATAAAACTAAACTAATCTCTTTCAAAAATCTTTGTGAACATCACACCTTGGAGGGCAAGAGCAGCCTAATCTGACTTAGGAAACATTCCTGTGAAGTACTGAGAGAAATGAATCTACTCTTCTGAAATAAAGCAAACAAGTAAAAATCAATTCTTTTGTTTTTTGCAGTACTTTACTTTCGTCTGCTTTGTAGCAATCAGCATTCTATGCTCCTTTGTGAGAATTTAAAGTTTAAGCTAATTATTTGAATCTTAAGACTGATTTTCCTATTTGTCAAACTCTTTAATCTCCTGCTATATCTTATTTTCTAAAAACTTTCCTCCTATTATGCATCCTCATTTTTTTTAAAGTGATTCCCCTTGTCAACAGGAAGCAATTATTGTTCCTATAGGTCATTGCTCCTAATCACTGAAGACTGAGGAATGAGGACCAAAAGATCAGACTAAAACCATGACCTTAATTACACAGGACTAAATTGGGTTGGTTAAGAGAAAACAACGAAAATTTTTCGCAGTTTTGTAGGACACTTGTTGCAAGAGCAGTATAAAACTTTGTTTTATAAGCAGGAATAACTAGCACAAATTCACTTGCACAAGCTCTCTCATTTAGTACTACTTATCTATCTTTTAAACAGCTCCCAAATTAAAAACTGACTAAAAGTTCCATTTCAGGAGGAATGAATAGAAAATATTTCATCATTCTACTTATCCTTAGACTGATTTTTCCTCAAGATCCCCTAACTATGTTTGATTAATGCATCAAAAATCAAACACTAGTCAGAATGACAGGAGCTTTTACAAGAATAAAAAGCTTTTATTGGAAGGGTTGGGAATGGGTGAGGTGATATCCAGTGTCTTTGCTCAGGGATGACTCCTTAGCTATGCTCAGTGAACTGTAGCAGTCACAAGGATTTAACCAGATGCTTTTATATCCAAAACATGTCCTCCACACTGTTGAGCTACATCTTCATCTGTGAGAAAAAGTTTATATATATATATATATATATATATATATATATATATATATATATATATATATATATATATATATATATATTAAATTAGAGTAAGCAGAATTCCAGTCTACCTCTCTATCATTTTATGACAATGACTATTTGTCATTTGTTATTTGCTATAATGACTAAGCAGGTAAAGGAGAGTTTGATACATATATTTTGTTTATTTCTTGAAAATAGGAGGTGACTTTTTGGATAAATAGGAAAGAAAACAGGAGGTAGAGTTTTGAAAGTTTGAGTAAACAGCAAAACAAAGTCATATTAAGAGTTCCATTATTTTTTCCCTACCTGATATAGAGAAATGCAGAGGGAGTATCTTCTGAGAGTACACATTATTTAACAAATTTATGAATCATATTTGAGCAATGAGAATGTTGAAGCACCTATGAGAGATAAACAAATTAACATGGGTCTAAAGTCTTAGATATTGGAATATTAGATTTCCAACCAGTGTGATCATTTTAAGTCTTTAGACTCATTTCACAATCAAGGGACTAATCAGTATTGCATATATGCTCAATTAGATCTTTATCTTTCTTTGAGGTTCTGCTAATTTTATGATTGAAACCTAGAATTAAATATAAGAGTTTTATTCCTCTAGTTTATGAGGGAAGACTTTTTTATATACTACTAAAAAGATGTTCTGGCTTTTCTAATTTACCTTATATTTGTCATAAATCAAGTAATGATGGCATCAGTCATATATTTAAAGTCCCAATTTTTATGTATATGGTCCTCACTAGACCTCATAAATGTCTTCAGAATCATTTCTTAAAAGTGAATTCTATTCTGTTTTACTAACTTTCTTTTTTTTGGTTGGTTGTTTTGTTTTGTTTAGGCGTCGGCTGCGCTCAGAGTGTACTCCTATCTTTGCACTCAGAAGTCGCTCCTGGCAGGCACAGGGAACCATATGGGGTGCTAGGATTTGAACCACCATCTGTTTGAATCAGGTGTACGCAAGCCAAATGCCCTACCGCTGTACTATCTCTGGCCCTGTTTTACTGAATTTCATTGTCAGTTTTTCCACTGATGAAATTCTTAATAATAACCTAGTCCTATAAATTCTACAACTATCATTTGGGATAGAATCTTCATTGACAACTTGTCTTCATGCCATTCCTAGTACTAATCTGAGTAAGAGTTTTGGTACGTTGGGTATATCATGAAGCACATTCTGGAACACATATTTGTAAAGTTTACTTGGGAGAATTTTCTAAGAATATAATTTGAGAAATATGATAAAGTAGGAATTAGAGTCACAGATTAGTAGTAAGACAACCACAACAGATGCCTATTTATCTTTGTGTGTGTGTGTGTGTGTGTGTGTGTGTGTGTGATGCACACACATGAAGGGGGTGTTGTGTTTGGTGATGACCCAAGTGATGCTTAGAGTTACTCTTGGCTCTGCACACAGGAGTTAATAATACTGGCAGTGCTCGGAAAACCAAATGAGATGCCAAAGATCAAACCGAGGTCTGTTGTGTGCAAAGCAAATGCCCTACTCGCTGTGCTGTCACTCTTGCCAAGCCTCTTGATTTAAAATAAGTTAAAATATTGGAGGTTTTCAAACTTATCCTGATAGAGCTATTTTTACTTTTTCCTCAAACAGACATTATGTACAGTCTTTAGTCTGGGATGAGGCAAAAATACCTTCTACAGAAATTCTTAGCAAGAGATTTACCTCGGTGTAATTAATTCCTTTTATTCACTAAAAGATGTGACTTTTGACAGTTTTCACCCAAGAACATCCTTTTCTAGAGAAGAGGAGTGTGGATAGAAGGTAGGTTTTAATTATTAATTATTTCATTGTACCTGGGTTGCCTTAACTTAGGACAGAATGGATATTTCAACAATTTTAGAGGCTCTAGTCTTACAGAAATGCACTTCATAGAGGAACAAATCTAGTATCACCATATCAACCTTTATAAGTAAAAGATGTATAAAGGACCTTAAAAAGTTGAATCCTAAATATTTTTGAGATTAATACCTGTATAATGTAGATTATTAACATTACTAGAACTGTATTGTCATATCTTAAGTTTTAAAGATACTCATATGTCCATTGTTTTGATAAATTTTTAAACTATAATTTTGTCTTCATAAGATTAAATCAGTGTTCTATATTCCTACATAGTTTATGCACAGTATTAATTGTTTTTAAATATATTAAGAACAAAAACTGTGTTAAATCAAAATGCATATTGTGATGATAATTTTATAAACAACTCACTTTTTATTTGAATAAATCATTTAAAATTAATAGATAAAACAAGTTTATAAAGATTCCAACATCTAATATTCAGCAGGAAACACAGGAAAATGGGACATATTGAGCTTTCTAAAAGTATCAAATGAGAATTAAAAAAGTCATTATACACAAGAGGCACAGCTGGTCTTAGGCCATCACTATTGTTTGTATGTGAATTTAACAAATATTAGTATTTTTCAGGTTTTCCCTCAGGAATGCCTACTTATGTCTTCTTAGCAAGAAGCTAGAATTTTTTTATCAATTTAGAAATTATGACTCATAGTCCTAATTTTTTCATTATTTACAAGCTGTATTATTAGAAAAGCCTCTCAATTTAACTCTAAACATGTATTACATACTGTTTTGTAAAACAATACAAGTGCCATTTTTGTTTAGGCCTGAACAAAGCAGGAAAACAAATCAAGAAAAAAAACAAGGCCCACCTGGAATGGAATTAGGAAAATTCCTCCTAGGGCCTCTGGGAAGGCAAAGACTGAGAGTTACATATCAACAGGGCTCATACACAAGATTCATGCTAATGTAACCTCTGCTTTGTTTAGATGAAGGTTTGAAAGGAAAACGTGTGCCTTGAGTATGCAGGCTAAAAATGTATGAATTGAGTGCCTTTACCATGCTCAGGGCTCCAAGTCTCTGACTTGCTGGACCTCGGCACTAAATTTTAATAAACCTATCTCTATCCTCTTCACTCTGTGTCCTCTGTTCTGTGTGATGACTGGTCCCTGACATTTGGAAGTTCCATCAAGATTGCTCCCTCCAAGTTCCTTTGACTTTCCGGAATTCAGCAATGAATCTGTCTTTAAATTCATTTTTATTTTTATTTTTTTTTATTTTTCTGAGCCACACCTGTTTGATGCTCAGGGGTTACTCCTGGCTAAGAGCTCATAAATTGCCCCTGGCTTGGGGGGACCATATGGTATGCCGGGGGATCGAACTGTGGTTCTTCCTTGGCTAGCACTTGCAAGGCAGACACCTTACGTCTAGTGCCACCTCTCCGGTCCCAATGAGTCTGTCTTAATAAACTTCTCTCTGTCCTCTTTACTCTATGTCCACTGTTCTGTGCAGCAACAGGCCACCTAACAGTTTAATGAAATATCTATATTCACTTTTAAAAGTATTAATAGTTTAGGTCCTAAAGTCATTTAACAGCTATCACAAAATCTTCCTTCTTTTGTTTTATTTTCTTTTTAAGCTTGTAGTTAGCATCTGATGTTGCTTACTTCTGAAATTAAAATACAACATGTAGAAGCTTGAAAAATGCTTGAACAAGTTTCAGTTACTTTTATTTAATTATTACATTAAGGTTAAAATGTATCTGTACCTCCTTCATGTTGGTATTGGAATGGAAATCAGAAGCATTCTGTCCAGGTCTAAGTGGAAATTGGTATGCATTGAGGAAGAAAAGCAAGGATCAGGTAATGGTTGGGGAATGAAAAGATGGAGAGTCTACTGAGTATGGTCCTCCAGACTACTCTCAACAGCAGAAGAATAAAATCTGAGAACTAAAATCTTAAGCAGAGGCAAGGGAGGTCAAAGTGTGTTAAGTGGCATTTATTGGCATCAGGAGAAAGAATAGGTTTCCTTTAAAACTGCTATAGTATATTGTTATCTGTCAATTATAGCTCAACAGTTTAGAAATATGCATGAAAAATAGACAGCAATGATTTTAGAAGGAAAAACAAAGATTTTAAAGTTTGGTACCTTAAGGGCTGGGAATATAACTCAAGTATTGGAGGCCATGCCTATGTTTGAGAATTTGAGTTTGGAGCACCTGGAGTGTACCCACTTGGTGTCCCCCATGAGTTTCTAGGTGTGTATCTTACAACTAAAACAACAAAAATAAATCAGTACTTCAAAAATAATAAAAAGTGATTGAATAAAATATATTAGTATAATAGGAATCATCTTAGTAAAATTTGGCCATCCACTGTGCCCAGAAGTGGGTGCAGAAGCTAGGGTGCATTTGATACATATGCCCATCCTGGATCCATTCCAGGAGCCACGTGGTGGAGCATCACCAAGTATAGTCCTGGAAGTTCCTGGCACTGTGGAGTCTCGGAACATAGCTCACAGTAAACTTCTAGCTTACTATATATGACCAACTATGGCCTCTGGGCATCTTGAACTGGGTTTGAGAGACACTTCCCCTCCATTGCATTGAGACATTGTCTTGTCCTTCATATAAACTATTCAATACTTTTAATTAATTGTACTTAAAAAGTAAGAACACGGGGCCAGAGCGGTGGCACAACAGTAGAGCTTTTGCCTTGCACATGCCAGACCTAGGACAGACCACAGTTTGATCCCCCAGCATTCCATATGGTCCCCTAAGCCAGGAGCAATTTCTGAGTGCAGATCCAGGAGTAAGCCCTGAGGATCACTGGATGTGTTCCAACACCCCTCCCCCCCAAAGTAGAGAACACCAATATATTCCTGAGAAAATAAGGTTAGTTTCAATTCTTAAACTCATTTTTATGATTAAGAAAATTGTTTTTGTTTGTTTGTTTGTTTGTTTTGGTTTTGGTACAACACCATGGATAGCTTTGCACTCAGAGATCACTACTGCTGGTGCTCTGAAGACAATATGGGAGACTGGGTCAGTAATGTGCAAGACAAACACCTCACTTGTATAATGTCTCTCTAATCTCCTCTCCCGTTTTTTTCGTTTTTAATTCAATGTATTTTAGCTCCATAAGTAGCTGGTGGTGTTAAAAACAATGTGTAGCTTGTTAAATCTTTTATTTTCATACCCCCTGTTACTTTTTACATTTTTACTTCATCTGACTGTTCTTTTTCTTAATTCGTAAACAATTATACTGGAGCCAAAACTTACTTTCTCTTGAGAATTACCACTGTTTTTATTCATTTATATAAAATTCATGTTATAGGCAGTCTATTTAGGATGACCAATGTTTATAACCAAGAGTAGACAAAGTCATGAATATAAAATAGGTAAGTATAAAGTAGATTGTGTAGAAATTATTTTGCCTGCTATAAAATAAACAAGGTGCTATGGAAAGAGGTAATTCAAAGAAGAAGGAAATTAACAATAATGAGAACACATAAACAAATAGAAAAAAAACAATAGGAGAAGAATGAAAAAGTGATATGGCAGATTGGATTACAGAATGATAGTTTCTCCTATGACCGTATGGATGAGGCAAGAAAGTTCTTAGAGAATAAAGGGAAATGTTTTATGGACTAAGTTTTATCTTTTCAGGATAAAATAGTTTCATCTACCTCAAACAATGGCCAGACTCTGATAGAAGATTAGTCAACATAGGAGCACTTAAAACTCCTTTCAAAGAAAAACTAGACCTTGCTCTTCTTTTCTAAAAGCTATGCAGCATATCCTTTTTATCTGAACATGTCTTTTTAGAAACAGAAGCAGGATTTACCACTTTTCCTTTGTAGCACACTCCTCAGAAGCTAAAGTCAGGAACAAAAGATTATGCTTTGGCAATTATGTTCTTGTTTTCTTAAATATTCTCCTCTTCTTGATCAGGGAAAGCTTTCAGGATCTACTACAGGATCTACTATTTAAAACAAACAAGCAAAAACACATGTTGTCTGTCTGTTTCTCTTTTAGGCTAACAATATTAAACCTCAATGAACGATTTCTTGGGCCCCGTTAATGATAGTTTAGCAGAAATTTTACACTCCTCCAAGGGCAGACCCATACTCTGCCAATAGGAATTAACTATGCAAAATGGGCATTTATCCAGGTACCACTTAAATTAGTTAAGGCAGTGAAAGAACTTGGAGGTGGGGTAATCAGACAAAGAGATGGTGAGAGCTATAAACTACTCTTTTTTTTTTTAGGCTAGGCTGATGAAAAATTGTTTATCCCTGAAGTAATCTATACTGATTCCCAGAAATGTTCTAGTTGTTGTGGAATCTTAAAAATGTTCAGAATATGAATAAATAATTTCTTATTTTGATTCTGGAAATAACAAATAACCCACTAATTACCAGAAAGTAAGCAAATTATGCATAATTCAATTAAATATAAATTTGCTTAGTTTACCAAGTTGAACTACAGATGGCAGTAGAGAATTCTTGTTGCTACTTTATTTTCTTGTTCCAATCATATGTGTTGCCTGATGAGCTACAATTATAGGTGCTAGAGGTGAAACTTTCTTTTAATGAATTGTATTAGATGTCAAAGGCAAAAACATAGTAAAAAGTTGAGAACAATTACCATTCAGCATTACATCAAAGATACAGAGTTCATTAAACTTTCACTCACATAACTGGTGGACTTCTTTGAATTATCTCACTTTGTTGGGGACACAGGGGCAAATCCTAGATTAGCTCTAAATGAAATATGACCAATATCATTTTTGGTGGTGTTAGCTGCAAAACTATGATTACTATCGAATATATTTTGACAGATTTTAAAGTGAATGAATGCATAAATCACTTTATTATTTAAAATAGATAATTTCTGCTTTACTAATCAGTTTTCTCTGAATACATATTTAATCCATACTAAACAAAGTTATAAATATTTTACTTGCCATTCTTATCAAACTCATTAGTTTAATAATCATTGAAATTATACTGCTTAGTATGGCAGGAGAGATCTTGAAAGGTTTTCTGTGCTTGCTTGAGAGTGGCTATTCTGGTTTAATCCCTAGCATGACATATGGTCATCTAAGCACCAATAGGAGATATACTTGAGAACAGAGCAGGACCAACCTGAGTTTCACTGGGGATAGCTAGAATTCCACCCCCTCAAAGAAAGATGAAATATACCCCTCAGGGTCTGAAGAAATAACACAGAAAGTAAGGTACTTTGTTTGCAGTTCTAGTGACCAAAACCCTGATTCCAATTTCCATTGTCACATATGCTTTGATGCAGTACCCTAACGGTCATTCCTGAGTCCAAAATCAGGTGTTAATTCTCCCCTTAAAAAAAAAAAAAAAAGGAGCCAGAGATATAGTTCATTGGGTAAAGTGCTTGGTCTGTATTCAAACCACCATTTTGGCTTTATATTTATCTAAGATTAGTTAGTAAACCAGGATTACCTCATTATTGTTGATAATAGAATTCCAAGTAAATGTATTTAAATAATAATAAAAATATTTTTCTATTATACTATTACTTAAAACCAAGAAGGATATTATACCTTATTTTAAGGTATAAGGCTATACCTTATTTTAAGTTATAATTTATGCACTCATATTTTCTAATTAAATAAAATCTTAGCACACACATCTATACATACTAACAGGCATGTGGGGTATTCTTTTTTGCCACTGTTACTAGTTCTTTCAGATATAATCTCATAAATTCATGGCACCTTAAAACGTTTCATTGCATGTTTGTGTTATTCTTTTAGAATTTGATCATTGTTATGGTTTTTGAGATGACACTAAGGTTATTTCAAACTCTGTAGCTTGGAATGAGTTTAGTTCATGAAAACGAGATGGATGAAATTATCTGTAATAGGATATACTGAATCTTTCACCTTTAGGCAACTAGTTTAGATATTGCCTGAGGTAGGGAACTCAGAAAGCTTTTTTGGTTTGACAGTTTCCTGTTAGCCTGGGTGAAATGAGTTGGTGGTGCCATATCAGTTCCTATAGTTAGATATCCACATTATAATTGGCATGAGACTTACAATTTCTACAGTGAGTTTTCAGAAGTCCAACGGAATTATTTTCTCATTACTCTGAGGAAATGACCAAATTTGAATTTAGACTCAGATAGAGGTATGCTCTTTGAACTCTTGTTTCCTAGACTCTGTGTACAGATAAAACATTGCATTCTAGCCCGGGGAAGAGAGCACTTAGCCTGCTGTGTTTTTAAACGCCCTCCACACACACATGCACGGACAACACACACAAGTACACATGAACACGTATATTCACGCTCACACACAAGCACACATACACTCACGCACACAGCCTGCCCATTTGACCCTGAGGCCTGCAGCACTGGCTCAGTGCCTGGCCTCGCCCCCTACCTGTCTTATTAAAGGTCTCCCCACCCAGAAAAAAAAAAAAAAAAACATTGCATTCTATTCGGCACTAGTGAGAACTTTAGAAATTATTTATTTTAATTATCATTTAATAATTAATTATTTTAATATCTCTTAAAACTACAATATCTTTATTCTTCCTGTACTGCTCCTCTATCTACTCCTCTTGTCCTCTCTTTCTCTGTGTAGGCACTGCAAATATTCCTAACACACAGGCAATGGCAGTCACATAGCTAAGCAAAATAAAAAACAAAAACGACATGAAACAACATACAAATCACCTACTTCTAAATAATTTATTTTAAAGAATCTAACCCTACAGTTGTAAAGGTTTTTGCATAATACAGATGCAATACAGAATAAAAAAGAGTTTTAGTGGCCAGAAGACATCTTGTAAGTCAGGACTTGTCTGGGTAACACAGGTTATAAAGCAAGGAAGGAAAAATGTGGAGGGACTCGGATTTATGGTACGTAAATTTAGGGTGATAAAATAGTCTTAATATTCCTAAAATATTTAGTAGTTTCTAGGGATAAATTGAAATACTTAAGATATGAGGTGTGATATATTATATGCAGTTGAGGAATATGATGGCCATGTATAATGAAATCATATGTATACCAAAAGAGGAGGAAAATATTATCAAGAGTATTGGTTGGTATGGTGATAAGGAAGTAAGCCAAGGAAACTCCAGGAGTTATGTAATGTTTCTTACTTATTTTTCTTTTTCTTTTTTTTTGGGGGGGGGGACCACACCCAGTGATGCTCAGGGGTTACTCCTGGCTATGTGCTCAGAAATTGCTCCTGGCTTGGGGGACCTATATTGGATGCTCGGGGATCGAACTGCAGTCCGTTCTAAGTTAGCATGTGCAAGGCAAATGCCCTACTGCTTGTGCCACCACTCCATGACCTTAGTAGTTTTCCTTAATCAATTCTGTCTATTCAAGGAGCTTGGTTCCTTTTCAGTATAAAATTATTTCTAGGATTCTGTTTTGTTCAATTTATATCAAAGGAATATAGTAATTTTGTGGTTTCTAGGAAGGGGTTGTCTGTCACATTGTCCAAACTATGAGAGTCATGTCATTGTTAAGCCCAGGGTGTTCTCAATTATAAGAGTTACAGATTTTTGATTATAACCATATTTGACTATATACATATTTTTAAAAAATTTAAGGAGAGTTTAGTGTTTATTATCTTATCAATATTTACTTCTAACCCCCCAAATAAAACAGAAAGCAAAAAGGAAAGAAAATATAAAAACATCTTTTTAATTTTACATGAGCAACTTGAGCATTCTAATGAACAGCTTGAGGTTCAGAAAATAAAATGTACATCTTAGGATCTATCATTTTGTCCTGTGTCCTGATATTTTAAAAGATGGATGTGGCCAGAGAGACAGTAAATAAGTTAAAGCACCTACCCTTCATTCTGATAAAATCAATTAGAATACTTTGAAATGCACATAGCTTCCCAAACACCACTTCCAGGTGTCACTATTAGGCATAGAGCTAGAAATAGTCCCATGTTTTCAGGTGCAATCCTAAGATTTGAAAAAACAACAACAACAACAACAACAACAACAAAAACTGAGTTTTATTCTTTTTGTGTGTGTGTGTGTGTGTGTGTGTGTGTGTGTGTGTGTGTGTGTGGTTTTTGGGTCACACCCGGCGGTGCTCAGGGGTTATTCCTGGCTCCATGCTCAGAAATTGCTCCTGGCAGGCATGGGGGACCATATGGGACGCCGGGATTCGAACCGATGACCTTCTGCATGAAAGGCAAACGCCTTACCTCCATGCTATCTCTCCGGCCCGTGAGTTTTATTCTTAAGTGTAGGTGCAAGGTGTGTGTGTGTATGTAGTGTGTGTGTGTGTGTGTGTGTGTGTGTGTGTGTGTGTGTGATCTGATACATCATTCTTGGTTCTCTAAATATTCCCTGCAGATAACTGAATGTTTCACTACTGATGTGGCTCTGAATTTTTGCTTTATTACCAGCCTTTTTGTATGGAAAGAAGGCAAAAGAAAAACCAGCCAAGAAATTGGGGTCAAACCTAAGCCTTCTGCATTCAAAACACATGTTCCAGTTCATTGAACTATTGCTTTGGCTTCATAGGAAACTATATAAAAGCAAATAGATAAAAAAAAAGTCATGGACCACCAATCATTTCTGTATTTGTTTTCCAGTCATACTTCACTTACGTAACTTACATAACTTAAGTTATGACAGAGAAACTATTGAAACAAATTCATTTCTTGCATAGAAGACTTCTGTCTAGATCAATACCATACCTTAATTTTACCATAATTAATAACGGTTTAAAAAGAAAATTTCATCCTACTCTGACATGCAATTTTTATGTTTTGAAAAGTACTACTTGAATTATATTTTTAGTTCATAACAATACTCAAAAGCATTAGAGATGAAATTTTTATATAACTTTTCATTTTTCAAAAGTAGAAATTATGGGGCTGGAGAAATAGCAAGGTGTTTGCCTTGCATGAAGAAGGTCGTTGGTTTCAATCCCAGCATCCCCTGAGCCTGCCAGGAGCGATTTCTGAGCATAGAGCCAGGAGTAACCCAGGCTGTGACCCAAAAACCAAAAAAAAAAAAAAAAAAAGAGAGAGAGTAGAAATTATGAAATTATATACCAAATTATATACCAAAAATGATGGTGAAGTGCAACTCTCACCATGGTAAATACATGGCTTGTTGCCTGTTATACCATGGTGATGTGGTCCCCAAAGATGTCAATCCTGCCATTGCCACCATCAAGACCAAGTGCAGCATCCAGTTTGTGAACTGATGTTCCACTGGCTTCAAAGTTAGTATTGATTGCCAGCCTCCCACTGTGGTTCCTGGTGGGGACCTGGCTTGCTGTACTTTGGTGTGTTGAGCAACACCACATCCACTGCTGAGGCCTGGGCTCGCCTGAACCACAAGTTTGATCTGATGTATGCCAAGCGCGCCTTTGTTCACTGGTATGTCGGTGAGGGCATGGAAAAGGGAGAATTCTTTGAGGCCCGTGAGGACATGGCTGCCCTTAAGAAAGATTACTACAGGTTGGAGCAGATAGTGCTGACGGGGAGGAGGAGGAGGAAGAAATTTCCAAATTTACATTCTTGTTCTGAATAGTCTTTTGCTGTCCACTGATACGTAACTGTGAATAAAAGTGTGGTTTTAATCGCCAAAACAAACAAACAAAAAAAGGGAAAAATGTGTCCAATTTTGTAATAATGCTTTAAAGTAATCTTCTAAGATAAGAACTGTGTTTTCTGAGACAATAGTGAAGGAAAGCAGATACTCTAAGAAATGATTTTGTTTTGGATTTAAAAAATTGTACTGCATGCATGATGCTGTGTCATTAGCATGTTATAGATTATGATACCTAAAATTAATAAAAAGATAAAGAAGCATGTTGTATGATTCACCTCCATGAAAGGCAGCATATTCCCTAAGCTCTGACATATACAGCTGACTATCAAACAAATGTAAAGTTGATTTCAAGATAATATTTTACGTATCTATTGTTAATTAAAATAAAAACAACAAAGCCACTAAGAAGATATTTGTGTTTCTTATGAAATTTATTTTTAAAAGATGAACAATATAACATGCAATGTTTTGATTCTTCATGTCATTTTATTTTGAATTCTTTCACAAAGAATTGATAAATACCATACATTTTTTGCCAAATTTTTTAAGATGACAGTTTTCATGCCACTTTAAATCAAAGAAGTGAAATAAAATAAACTTGAGAAAAAAATATTTTCTAAGTTTTCATAAAAAAAGAATTGGGAAAAAGTAAATCCGTTATTTATTCAGTTTTAATGCCTGCTTATGAAAGACAATATATGTGTCAATACATACAATAATATTACTTCAATATTTAAATTAAATTGCAATTAATTATTTTATTTACTTACTCCAATGCATTATTTTATGATATTCAGGATATTGTCCAATGTTATTCTTCCTATCTTGTTTAGTTAAGTTTTATATATTTTCTCCAGGAGGTATATTAATTTTGTTTTAATATTCGATAAACACATTGTCTTTTTGCTATTTCATAAATTAGCTTTACTAATTCAATTACCGAAGAGACAAATAGTATTTATGAGCAGAAAATAACCTATTATTAGAAATCTGCAACTTACCAATTTGCTCCATATTTCACTGAAGAAATCTAACAACCCATTTGAGGCTCAAGAAGTGATCATAGACATAGTGAAAGCAATCTCTAAAAGCATTACTAAACATGAATTATAATTTCTAGTTTATAGCTTAATCTATTTTTTATGCTGTCCTATGCTTTCTTCCAACCCAAATTCAAAAACATACTTTGAATTTGAAAGTAAATTAATGAGCTATTAACATGGTCTGCAAGTGTTTTCTCTCTAAGAGCAATATGCAGTTTCCTCTCTTTCTTTTGTATATATATCTTCTATGCTTTCATAGATATCTATTCATTTAATTGATCATTACTGTCATGGTAGATAATATGCACTTAAGAAGAAGTAGCTAAGTCCTAGCTTTTAAGACAGTAACAAATTATTATCTTTAATGGAAATTGCATCAAAGCAATAGCACAACAAACATGCTTTTTGTGTGATGGACTTTTTTATTTACTATCTATGGACACTAAAAAAACACATAATTTCTAGGAGTGCTCATTAGTTTCTGAATTCATGAAATAAAAGTTATCTTTATTTGACTCTCAGGAATCAGCAATCTGATCCCAGTCTGAACTTAATGTTACACAGAGAATTAATAAGGCCAATAACATCTTCTACTGAAGTATTCCTGAAATATCTTAAAACTCAAATAAATTACTTAAGGATTTTGCTTTGTGGTAGTTTAAGCCAATCACATGACATATGCATTTACTATATAGTAGGACAAAGATGTTTCCAATATTAATAGTGCTGTATCATTGAAACTGGTTTTATTAATTAATTTTTCTAGTTCTAGTTTTGACATGAAAGTATTAGACATAAAGGAAAATTATCATGGTATAGTGAACATTAAATAGTAAATTTATAAAAATATAGAGTTTAAGCATTATGACAATAGTTGGAATAACATCTTGAAACTTTACAATGGCAGGGGATTAATTTAGAGTTTACAGAGATGACAGAGCATTTCAGAAAATAAAAACAATTTTAGAGACATTAAGATAGAGCCTGGAGGAGCCAGAGCCTTAGTATAGTAGGTGTTTGTTTGCCTTGTACTGGCCTATGTGATCACCAGTATCTCCTAAGGTCTCTGGAGGCAGCCAGGAGTGATTCCTGAGTTTAGAGCCACGAGTTACCCTTGTGTACCACTGCGTGTGACTCCAAAATGAAAATAAATAAAACAATAGGTTCTGAAATTAAGCTTAAATGTTGGTTTCACAATGTTGGAATAATGTGAAATGTTACCCAGAAATCTCTAGGGATTTTTTTAATCATTTTTTTTATCATATTAATGCTTAGCCAGTATTTGTGTTCTCATTGCTTCAATATATGTCTTACAAAAGAAAGAAGAAGAAGAAGAAGAAGAAGAAGAAGAAGAAGAAGAAGAAGAAGAAGAAGAAGAAGAAGAAGAAGAAGAAGAAGAAGAAGAAGAAGAAGAAGAAGAAGAAGAAGAAGAAGAAGAAGAAGAAAGAAGAAGAAGAAGAAGAAGAAGAGGAAGAAGAAGAAGAAGAAGAAGAAGAAGAAGAAGAAGAAGAAGAAGGAAGAAGAAGAAGAAGAAGAAGAAGAAGAAGAAGAAGAAGAAGAAGGAAGAAGAAGAAGAAGAAGAAGAAGAAGAAGAAGAAGAAGAAGAAGAAGAAGAAGAAGAAGAAGAAGAAGAAGAAGAAGAAGAAGAAGAAGAAGAAGAAGAAGAAGAAGAAGAAGAAAAGAAAAATCTCTTCCTAGCTTCTGAGTTTTCAGCCTTGTACTTTGGGAAAAGACTACAGTTCAAACTATAAATAATAGGTTCAAAGTAAACCTCATCTTCTATGTCTTAGGTCTTTACAACTCCTTGAACTTGAAGATCAGCAATAATAAAATGTCCATATCAGAATTCAGAGGAGAATATCTGAAAGGAATACAGATTACAGTAGACAATCCAGTTCAGAACATGGAATGATAGTGCTTTGAATGGAGAAAAATAAGGGCAACCATACAGAAAGTTAGACCAAGCACATATGTGATTAAGGCATGCAGGGACTATTTTAAGAAAGGATAAAATGACAGGTCAAATCGAGCTTAACAAGTAATGCCACACTCTAAATGTTTTAGTTTACCTATATACTATCAATTTACCTAAATTTCTCCTAATAAATTAGGTCATAGGGAACTGAGAAATGGTAAACGCGTTAGAGCTTCCTCGCATGTGGTATGACCTTATTTTGAACAGTACACCTAAAGTTGACCCCTCAGGGAGTCTAGAAGTGAGCAGTGAGCATCACAGAGTATCACAGAGTATGGTACAAAATCAAAATATGTGCATGTTTTAATTTAGTCATGGTTCATGTTATTAGAAATGAGACTAACTCAGTTTCTTGCAGGGGTCTCAAACTCGCAGCCTGTGGGCCGTTTGAGGCCCTCCGTACAACATTTTGTGGCCCTGCCCTAGAGGAAACTTTTTTTGTTTTGTTTTGTTTTGCTTTAGTTGTTTGGGTCACACCCCCCAATGTTCAAGGCTTACTACTGACTTTGCACTCAAGGATCACCCCGACTTTGCCTCCTGCGGCCCACAGGTAAATTGAGTTTGAGACCCCTGAAAGTTTATTTAACAATTTCTACACATAAATATTTCAGAAACCTCTGAGGTTTCCTATGATCACATTTTTCATTGTTATGCAATGTCACAGAGTACAGACAAAACATAATAATATATCTCTGAAGCTCAGAAGCATGAGTAAGAATCTGAATGAATTAATAAATAAGTGAAACACTCTTGAGTCTTTGATTATTAAGAGTTATAAATTTAATGTTTTCTTGTATATAATTTCATAAATTACATCAATGTATGTGCATGTTTTCAAATACGTTATACATTTCTCCTAGTGATGAGTTTGTAAGCAGTTCATAAGGTATGTAAAACACTTCTTTATTCAGTGATGATTTCACTATTGAATCAAGTAAATTTCTTTATTCCCAGTCTTAAAGATAAATCCTTCAGCAGACAGAAAAGATAAGGCTTGGGGGAAGACAAGGTCATTGTAAGGTCTGAAGTCAAATTGGCTTGCATTTAATATTCTTTGGAAGCTTATTTTCTGCTGAAGCTCATTCAATTGCTGACATTGATCATAGAAATTGCAACTCCAACATGGTGTATACAGAAGAGGAAGAAAGAAGTATTTATTTATTGTGAAATGTGTAAAGTAAATTGAGTTATCATTATAGTTTGGTTTCGAAATAAAAATATTGTTATACCATTAGTTTAACAACTGAAAGGCAGATAACTGTTGACTCACTCGTTTTATCATTATCTGCTAACACCCCAGGATCAATTTTACATCACATCTCCAGTGTTTTCTCATTTCTAATGAATAATTGACTGGTCCCTTGTATGATTTATGAAACATTTTAATCATAAATAAATTTGTAGTTGTTTTAGTTTTACCTTTATTACTTCTAAGTTTTCAATGGTCTTATATTTTTCCCAGGGAGTTGCTATTTTTTTTTCCAGGTAACTTTAGAAGTTACCTATCTTCTTTGCAGAGCTCATGCTCTTTGTAAGGTTTTACTGTGATTTTATAGAATAGTCAAAACTATGAACGATTTCTGTAGCTCTCGCTTCATCATAGCATTGTAAGGTTTCTGAGAAAACTTGACTTCAGTTAAGTTTTAATGGTTACAACACTTGCTTGGGAAAAATTAGTGTTGACATCTTAGAGTTTCTTTTTTGCATTCTACCCTACTGGATTCCAATTAGTTCAAAGTACATTATTTTTTGGCAGCAGTGTTTATAAGACATCAAAAAGTGATCTTAGTTCTCTAATAACAATGTTTAAATACAAAAGTAACTAGAGTGAACCAATTTTGTGGAGAAAAAGAATTCTTTGCTTGAGCTGTGGATAATAATAGGTTCTTCTGCTGTCATAATTCCACTCATTATTGCTTCATGGAAACTTAATTGTATTTTAAGAAGTATATGTTGAGAACTTCACCAATGGCTTTGTTATTTGTGTACCAGTTACTTCAAATCAAGTTCTAGTGCATGGTTCACTTTGAAATCTGGTTGTACGTTTTTATAACGTAAAAATGAACAAATCATTTCAAATCACTTGTCCAAGCAACAAGTCCAAAGATAAAGACTAAGAAAGTTACTTTTATCTTCTCATACTTCATCAATAAATATTTTCAGGGTGAAAGACAATTTTTCAGGTTATATGCTACAGTGAGGACATGGTATAAATTTTAGTTATTGGCAGAGTTAAACCAATATATAATCATTATATAAGGAGTTGTAAACTGAGTGCTTAAACATAATGGTTTAATTAAGATAAAAAATGTTCATTCCTTCATACTTATTTTGAGAAAATTTATCAGAGTTGTTGAAATAAAATTGTACTCCTCATAGTTCCCAGGTAATATAAAAATGAATATTTCCCAAGAATACAGGCATTTACTTTTTGTTTGTTTATTTTGGGCTACATCTGGCAGTGCTTCAGGGGTTTACTCCTGGCTCTGTGCTCAGGAAACACTCCTGGAGGTGCTTGGGGACAATATAGGATGCTAGGGATCAAACCCAGGTAGGTGTAAAACAAACTAGCTATTTGCTATACTACAAGTTGTTCCCAAAGCAAACACTTTTTAACTAACTTGTCTTGACTGTCCATACTGAAAAAAGGCACAAGTTTATTTATAACTTAATTTAATCATAAATTTTTGTGATGGGAAGAGTGTACTAGAGTGGTTAATTAACTGAAATCCATGGAATCTAATAACTCTGAATTGATTTTTAGCAGCTGAAATTTTAAACACTAGTTTAATGACAATTACTGTGGCCACAACTGAATAAAATATGGCACTATTTAAAACACACTTGTCTAACATGTCTCTCCAGCAGTACAGTATGTGGTCTCCAATCCCCAAAATATATTCAAATTCATAACATATAGTATATATTTAAATAAATTTTGTTTTAAGCCTTAGCTTATGAGTGTTGTGTGGTAATTATGATATTATACATATGATTTAAAATGGCTTTCTACCATGACTTTTATTTATATTAACTTGGTATAAATAAATAGTGTAATCAGGAGGCAAAATAAACAAACTAAGTTTTATCTTGTTGCTCCTGTGGTTTCTTTTCTTTTGCTTTTATCCTTTTTTTTTAATTGTCTATTGTTTGTTTTTTGGGGCTACATCACTGTGCTCAGGGCTTGCTCCTAGCTCTGTTCTCAGGGGCCACTTGATTGGACTTCGAGAATAATCTGTGATTCTAGCTATAGAAACCAGGTCAGGGACATAGAAGACAAGCACCTTACACACACTGTCTTCTCTATTTTATTTTCAAATACTACTACCACTCTAGCATAAACACTTAAAATTATCTAAAAAATATTTAAGGAAGTTCTACTTGGTTTAAGGGGAAATATCATACAGGCTTCCTATTCATAGACCCAAGCAATTTCCAATACATATATTATCTTTATCTTGTCCTCTGCATTTAGTTACTTTTCTCTCTTAATAGTAACTGAATGAAACTAAAAGTACATGATTAGACATATGGTTTCAAAACAAGTTTTAAGAGTCTTGAGGTGAAACTAACCTGGTGATTAATGGAATTTTCCTTAGAAGAAAAAGGGAACTGTAGAAAACAGTATTTCTTTCAATTTCTCCACTCTGGAATACTCTAACTCTTTGCTCTGTACATTGAAAATGGAATGACAGTGATGACTTTACCTAAATTTAATTTTATGTCTCTTTGCTTTCTAGGTTAAAGCTGAAACTTGTGTAGGAGTTGCCTAGATATGATTGTGACATAGATCACGTTTTATGTTTTCCCGCTCTTCTATGAGGAATCTTTTGTTTCCTTACTCTGAAACAACAATCTTGATAGACTTCACAATGCTCCCAAGATGCTATAGACTCTCATTGTCTGTAGTAATTCAATTCTGATCATACTGAAGGCCTGCATTTGTCTTTTCTCTACTTTCACATCTTTTTGATTCCATGCACTGTTCCTACAGGGTTGTGTTAATTTACAGCGAGGTGTTGATAGAATAACAGCTAATGTGTCACATTCTAAGACAGCACTGTCATTTTATTTTGCTTTTCAGTAATAATTTCTAACATCTGGGAGAATGGAGGAGTTGGCCACTTATTCAAGTTTACTTTTGAAATACAACACTATTATTTTAAGTTTAGAATTGTCCATAAAATTATATTATAGAATCATTAAAATTACATAAGTAAATGTAATGTAGTGAGGTGAGTTATAATGAAAATAGAATAGTTGTTTAGTAGATAAAAAAAACCACTTTCTTTTTTTTTGTTTGTTAGTTTTTTTGCTAAACCCAGTGATGATCAGAGGCTACCCCTGGCTCTGCACTCAGAAATCGCTCCAGGGTTGGGGGACAATATGGGACACTGGGATCGAACTGAGGTCCTTCCTGGATCAGCCATGTACAATGCCCTACCACTGTGCTATTGCTCTGGTTCCAAGAACCTTCTAAGGTATAACTTAATTAAATGGAAAAATCTAACACACTATTGTCTTGATACTTTATTGATGCAAGCATGTCATTGGATTTTTTATTATTACACATTGAGGAAATAACTGAAATGTTATGCTTTAAAATCTTTTTAGAGATGTTATAATACAAAGGTAAAACATAGCCTTAAATATTTTCTTACTGAATGAGTATAACTCTTTAGGAAATAATTATCCTTTACATTTAATCAAAAGCCTTGTGAGCACATAAAAGTTCTCAACAAATTAGGAAAAAGAGAAAATTTACAGAAATTTATAATTTGTCATTGATAGTGGTATACCCATAGTATAGAATATATAGAATATTCTCTAGTAGAATATCCTTGTGAGGACTAGTAATATGGTGTAGAGGTAAAATGTTTGCATGTGTCTGACCCCATGTCCATTCATCAAATCTTGATATGGCATTTGAAGTATCATCAAAAGTGATCAAAAGTGATCCCTGAGCACAGATACAGCAGTAAATCCTGAGAACTGCTGGGTGAATCCCACTTCCTCCAATAAATAAAAAATATAAAAATAGAAGACCTTTGTCACACTTTAAAGTATCAAATATAGTTTTTCTTTAGAAAAAAAAGACAGCAAAATTTTAGTTTAGTTTTGTTTTGTTTTTTGTTTTGTTTGTTTTGCTTTTTTGGTTATGTTATTGTCTATGTTGTTTCCTTTCTTCTTTTGTGCTCCATTCTGACTTTTTTTCAGAAGCGTGATTATTGTGTGGTGCATGTGTCTATTGCTGTAGTGCTCATTGGATTTCTTGTTTGATTTTTCCTTTTGTATTGTTGTGGTGATCCTTATCCTCTTTCCCTTTCTTCTCTCAAAACTGATGTTTAGATCTTCGAGAAGGACCCTGCCCACTTTTGGCCTGTGGCATTTTTACCCATCCTATTTCTTTCTTTCTTCTTTTTTTTTTTCCAAACAGTATTACATAACTGGAACCATCTTGCTCTGCCCTCAAATTGAGAGGGAAATAACAGAGGGTACCAAGTCCAAATAACTGTATGGTCACTAAATAGAAATAAAAATGATCAGACATAATCACCAAATCCAAAGCCAACAACAACAATTGATACCCAATCTACAACAAGCTAGATACAGAGGGCATCACTTATACTAGCAGCCCGGGGGGCAGGGTAATGGAAAGGGGTATCAGATGCATGCTGGGAATGGAGGGGAGAGAGATCAACTTCGGTGGTGGGAATTCCCCTGCTTCAATGTTAATATGTACCTAAAATATTACTATGAAAGATATGTAATCCACTTTGATAAAAAAATAAAAAAAGAAAAAAAAACAGTAGATAATAGTATTTTACAGAAAGTATTCTGAAAATTCATTTTACAGAAAATATTATGAGAATTAAAAAAAATTGATGAATGATGCTAATTTAAATCAGGACCTATACTATTAAGAATTTAGCCATGTGGAGTTTACACTGTGACTCTGCCCAACAACTAGCCTTCCCTTGGAAATTTAATCTCCTATAATTGTAGCCTTCATGAAAGCACAGAACATTTAAGATGCTTAATAGTGATTTAAAATAAAATAACTTCTGCCATCACTTAATTCAATATGTCACTTTATAAACTGAGACCATGAGAGATGAATTCTTTACTGTCTATTTCGAAGATTATTTAAGAATTACGATCAGTAGTTCTAATCTACTTTACCTACTATTCACTTTCTTCAATTTGATAGAACTCTTGATGATATGTCATTTATAATAATAATTATAGATATTTCAAGACATGAATTAAGTATTATGAAAAATAATGTTAGTTACTATAGAATGTCAGTTAAAAAGGAATTTATAGCCAAAATCATATCCCCTCAATATGAACATTGCTATTTATTTTCTATATCCTCTCCTACACATTTGTTTCTGGTCTTTATGGCATATGCTATTTTTTTAACAAATATAAACTAACAATTTTTAATTCCCTGATAAGTGGCAATGAACAATTTTTTCATATGCCTATTTTAAATTTTTAAACACTTTTATTTATCTCTCCTATAATTTAAAAGTAGTTCAAACTGTGCTCTTCTTTTTATTACCTTTGCCACTGGAGTTGAGTTCCCAGAAAAATCATTGCAATCAAAATCATAATTTTTTGGTTCATGGTTTACTCAATATATATTATGGTTTTAGATCTCAAATCTAAGTCTCATTCCATTTTAAAATAATTCCTTGTAATGAGTGAGTCAGTGCTATGATTTCCTATATCTCTCTGTCATTTACTCATTCATTTATTATTGATGACCCAATTTTTCCATTGTTATTTGATAAGAACAGATCTCCCTTTTCCATGGTGTAATTGCGGCTAATATCTTAGAAATAACTGAAAATATATGTTAGTGATTGGTTTGAGTGTCCAAATTAAATGCATAACTATTTTTCTAAGATCATACTGCTTGCAGTAGAATAAAATTGGGCAATGGATTTTCTCTAGTTTCTTAAGATTTTTTTTTAATTTTTATTGTGACCAATGTGCAATACAAATCTTTCACTGCATTATTATGGTATATAGTGACAATGAATGAAGGGCATTCCCACCATCAGTGCTGTCCTCCCTCCGCCCCTGTTCCCAGTATGCATCCAATATCTCCCTCCTCTACTCCCCAGAATGCTAGTGCAACTGGTCTCCACTTTACAGGTTGTAGATTGAGCATCTATTCCACCATCATTGTAGATAAAAAGGATAAGAAAAAAGGTAGAAAAAAATTGGTGACAACTACCAAAAAAAGAAAGGAGAGAGAAAAAAAAGGAAAGAAAAATGGAAGAAAAAAAGAAAAAAAATGGACCCGGCAAATAAAAATAAAAATAAATCTCTAAATAATAACCACAAGAGTGAAAAAGATAGAGAAAAGTGGAAGAAAAAAGAGAAGGAAAATAAAGTAAAAAACTAACAAATCAAAGCAAAACAAGAAAAAGTATGGGTTCTGGAGTGGTAGGGTTTGCATTCCCCCCACTTTTTTTTTTTTTTTTTTTTTTTGCATAAGCACTGTAAGCATCGGGGAAAAAAGGGAATTCCCGTGGCCTAAGAGATTTTGGATTTCTCCATCCTTGAAGCATACCATTATGGAATCAACCCCTGGCTCCATATATTCTCATTACCCTATCCCAAAGTCTTTTTTATGATGCCAGGAGAGTTTCATCTCGTTTGTGTGTGAGAAAATCAAGCCACTGTAGCTAGCGATCTTGGTATTTGCGTGGGTTATAGGATAGAGTCTCTAGGTTCTAGAGGTTCCTATCCATCGTTGTTGTTGTGTTCAGTCTTCTGTAACACTTGCTCCCTGTTTTCTTTCAGTCCCTAAGCCAAAGACTAGGATATTATGGATCCAAAGGTTCTGCTCAGTTTCTGTTGTCCAAGTTGGACCTCTGCAATAAGACATCCTGTTGTTGTTGTTTTTTATGTGTCCTGGGCTACAGCCTAGGTTAGGGCTTTCCTTATTAGTCCCAAGGTAGGCTCTGTTCAGTCAAGGTTGTCAAAGTCAGTTTTTGTTGTTGGTGCTCTTATTTTTCACAGTTCAAAGGACGATATCTCTTCTGATTTCCATTTAGTGCTAGGTGATGTGATAGGACAGCCTGGTCTTAGGTCAACATTTCCTTTCCTCGTTGTCATATCAAAACTGGCACAAGTTGGTGCCAGAGTAGTGTTATAAATCTTCCAATGGAGCTTAGTTCCTGGTGGTGTTGCCCGGAGCTGTATCATTTCTACGTCAGGGATCTGGGGTTTTGGATTGGACTAACACTGTCCAATCTCCTGGGGACTGGTTGTATCCACATGACACATGTACAGGATGGGAGGCACCCTTCTGCTATAAAAAGTGAGTTCTTATCCCTAGAAGATAAGATCTTGTTTCTGTGTCTATGGTTTCCCCTTTTTTTACTGTGACCATACAAAAACATATGGTGTCATACTGTGTTGCTGGTGCTTTGGATCTGTGGAGTGCTCTGTGAATTCCAGTATTACTTGCTTTGTTTCTTCAATAATCGTATTGCGATTAATGTAGGCAGCATTGAATCTATATATTTCTTTGGGAAGGACAGTTACTTAAGCAAATTTAGTTTTTCTGATTAAAAATAACTTTATAGGGTGTAATCATAGCACAGCAGATAGGGTGATTGCTTTGCACTCAGCCATCAAAGATTCCATCCTCATGAACTCATATAGTCACATAAGCCTGCTAATAGTGATTCCTGAGCTCACAGAGTCAAGAAAAAACCCTGATCACAGCTGAGTCTTACTCAAAAATTTAAAAAAATGAGTTTCCATTTTTATAACTTCTATTTATTTGAATCATATATCAAAATACTATTTTTTTTGTTTTTTTTTTTTGGTTTTTGGGCCACACCCTGTGATGCTCAGGGGTTACTCCTGGCTATGCGCTCAGAAGTTGCTCCTGGCTTCTTGGGGGACCATATGGGACGCCGGGGGATAGAACCGCGGTCCATCCTAGGCTAGCGCAGGCAAGGCAGGCACCTTACCTCCAGCGCCACCACCCGGCCCCTCAAAATACTATTTTACACAAGTCTTTTTACTTAAGTTTATTACCAAGTAGTTAATATCTAAAGAAGTTTTAAATTGGATTGTTCTTTCTATTTTCTTCTCTTAAATTTTTATATATAAAACCAAATATGTGTATATATTGATTTGACAGCCTGTTACTTTTTTATAATAATATAATATTTCAATAAATTTTTGTGATCTATAGAATTTTCTGTCTAAATTACCATATCATGCGTAAAAAAGTGACAGTATTACATCTTCTTTGAAATATATACTATTTGAATTTTTTTCATGCCTAATTGCTCTCGCTAGAACTTTCAGTACTATGTTATCTTTATCTTATACCTAATTGTAGAAGGCATACGTTCACCTTTATCAGGAGCTTAGCATAAATTGCATTCTGTATTCTGAGGATAAACTTGCACATATCTATAAAGCAATTTTTATTATAAGTGGGTGTTGACTTTTATATGTTCTTTGCATCTATTGATATGATTATATGTCTTATATTTCCTTTTGTTGGTGTATTGTGTAACATGTACTGATTTGTTTATATTATCATCCTTGCATTTCCTTTTTTTGGGGGAGTTACTACCTCTGTGCTCAGAAATCGCTCCTGTTTTGGGAGACCACATGGGATGTTGGGGATAGAACCCATGTCCATCCTGGGTCAGCCATGTGCAAGGCAAATGCTCTACAGCTGTGCTATCACTCTGGCCCTGCATTTTTTTTTTTCTTTTGGCTCTTTGGCCACATCACTGTGTTATCCCTCTGGCTCCAAGTCCCTCATTTCTTAACTAATGTGACCTTGGTCAATATTCACAATATATTTTTCAGGGGGAGGTGGTATTAGGATTATACAAGTTGTACTTGATTGTTCCTTCCAGTTCTATGCTCAGAGGTTATTTTTAGTGGTGCTTCAGGGAACACAAAGAGATGGATCAAAGCAGAATCAGCCTCATAAAAAGCCAGCACCTTAATCCCAGTATTATTTATTTGGCTCCATATATTTTATGTTTTTAAATTTATTTAAGGAAAAATGCATGACATAATTGACATAGTTGATCATAACACATTTATTTCCATGTAAGTGAAAGCAAAATTATTGAAAAGATAGAATGAAAAAATATAATGGAATAGAGAAATAAAGCTGAGAAATAAAGAAAGAAAAAAGAAAGAGAAAGAGAGAAAGAAAGAAAGAAAGAAAGAAAGAAAGAAAGAAAGAAAGAAAGAAAGAAAGAAAGAAAGAAAGAAAGAAAGAAAGAAAGAAAGAAAGAAAGAAAGAAAGAAAGAAAGAAAGAAATGAAGGAGGGAGGGAGGGAGGGAGGAAAGAGGAAGGAAGGAAAGGAGAAAGGGAAGGAAGGGAGGGAGGAAGGGATGTAAGGAGGGAGGAAAGAAATAAGGCAGGAGTCTCAAACTCAATTTACCTTGGGGCCACAGGAGGCAAAGTCGGGGTAAGGCAGGGCCTCATAAGGGATTTCACACAAAAAAAGTCCTCAAACGTCATTATTAACAGTTTTAATTATTTCTTCTGAACATGAATAGAACATTGAGTGAAGATCATGAACAGTTCTGAACATGGCATCTTTTGCCTATTCCTTGCTGCTAGAGACTTGACAGCACTTCTCACAAATCTGAACCACATTTGGCTTTAGAGGGAAAGCAGTTGAGATTCTCAGTATGGCTTGAAGATGATCATCATTAAGTCTAGACCTGTACTTTGACTTATTGAAGTTCAATATGGAGAATAACTTTTCACACAAATATGTGCTCCCAAAAAGGCACATGGTGCGCTTGAACATTCGGGAAAGCTCAGGGAAGCTGGGGGGCAATTCTCTCAAAAATTGCCCATGCATGTCTGCTTTTCCACTAATCTCCCTGAACTTGACTTTGAGATCAGAGTTACATTGCAGGTCAATGAGCTCCATTTAAAGCACAGGAGGGGCATCTTGCACATCAAAGGAAAAGGGGTCCACAAAAATTTGGAAAGTGGCTCTGTGCTTTTTGAAGTTGCAAATATGTGATCAAATTTCTTCTATAGCTTAAAAATAGCATCAACATATTTCTCACCACTGAATGGTATGCCTGCATCCACAAGTTCCTTGCATGCTGGGAAATGGCAAAGGTTTGTTTGAGAAAGCTGGGATTTCCATAATACAAGTTTTGTGGAGAATGCTCTCACGTTGTTATAGGCAGCACTGATAAGCTGCCCCGGGCCTTGTAACATCTTGTTTAGTACATTCAGCTTATGTGTGATGTCAACAAGAAAAACTAAGTCCATGAGCCATTTGTGATCGATCACTCAACTCAGAAACAGCATTCCCATCCTTCTCCATGAAGGCTTTCACTTTTTCTCTCAACTCAAAAAATCTTTTCAGGACATTTCCCCTGCTGAGCCAATGTACATCGGTGAGATAGAGTACCTCTCCATATTCTGACTCCATTTCCTCTAAATAAGCATGGAACCTCCTGTTCTTTAAGCCCATATATCTGATTTGGTTGATGTATTTCACAACAGACATCACATTGTCCCACGGCAGGCATTTACTGCAAAGGGCCTGCTGATGGATAAGCAGTGAAGAGTAATGGCCTTCTCTACACCCTCCTCTTCAAGTTTTTTTTTTTGAACAAGTGCCACCAGTCCATTTTTCCTCCCTGTCATTGATGGTGCTCCATCGGTTATTATTCCAACAAACCTCTTCCATGCAAACCTGCATTCTCCATGGCATCACACAGACGCCAAAACGTCTCATTAGCGGTGGTCTGGCCATGCATTGGAATTATTGTAAGCAGCTCCCCTGTCAATTCAAAATTGCAATCAACACCATTGACATAAATTGTGAGCTGTGCAGTGTCTGCTATATCTGTGCCCTCGTCAAGAGCAATTGAGTATGCATCAAAACATTTGGCTTTCTCACACAGTTGATGATAAATGTCACTTGACATGTCAGAAATGCACTCTGCCATAGTGTTGGCAGATAGGCTGATTTTGCTAAACTGACCTTTTTTTTCTGGACAGCTAATACTTGCAGCCTGTAACATGCATTTTTTAACAAACTCTCCTTCTGTGAATGGTTTCCCTGCCTTAGCAATCATCTCACTAACCATGTAACTAGCTTCGACTAATGCAACATTCTCTTGGTTGCTTTCTTGAAGAAATCTTGTTGCCTCATTAGACATGCTTTAAGACTGGCAACCTGTTTGGCTCTCTCATTTCCTTGATATTTTGCACATTCCTCAGCATGTTTAGTTGAATTATGGGGTTTAAAGTTGTATTCCTTGTGCACTGCAACTTTCTCTGAGCAAATAAGACATGTGGGGATGCCCCTGTGCTCAACAAAGGAATACTGCGTCTCCCATTTCTCCTGAAATTGTCTGTGCTTGTCATCAATCTTTCTCTTCACTGCAAGTTTTGATGGAGTCATGATGAAGGTATGACAAAATCTAATTCTGTAATAAACTTCTCTCCCTTCTCTCTTTTAGGCCACTGATAATGCAAGGGACAGCGGGCAGGAGTAGCGGAAATGACGTCTGCGCTAGGCACAAAATATTTGAGAGTATTCACTTACCGAATATTCGCATTAAAAATTGCATTAGTAAGAACAATATCGCAAAAATATCACATTAAATATATACATAACTCAAATGGAACTACTCGGGGTATGCGAATGTTTAGTGCCATTTTTTTCTTACTAATGCAATTTTTATTGCGATTATTTGGTAAGCAAATAATCGCGAATACTGTGATATTTGAAGGCTGGCCGCGGGCCATAAAATGTTGTATGGAGGGCCGCAAACGGCCCACAGGCCGCGAGTTTGAGACCCCTGGAATAAGGGAAGGAAGAAAGCAAAATTACAATAGCAAGCATATTTGTGAAAATTTTTGTATCTCCAGTAAAATTATTAATACAATGGAAAAAGACCTTAGTAAGCTCTTGTTGTTAGCTATCCATTCTATTAAAATTGGGGTTTTCTTTTAGTCATGGATGACAACATCAAACAAATGATATTGTTTAGAAATTCAAAGTACTATTTTGATACTACACATTTTATGGGTATTAACTCAGTTGCCAGGCTTCCTGGAAGGAGCAATCTATGGGGAGAGAGTTCATGCAACTCACTTGAAAAAGCCCTGCTGATAACAGAACACCAAATTGCTTATTTGAAATATGGTCAGATTGGTGTCCCAGAAGGAATCGTAGAGGGTGAATAAAGAGGGAGGTCCATATTAGAAATGGTGAATGTTGGTGATAGAGGCAGAAGCCATGGCTTTGGCAGGGCAGGGCCCAGCCCTATCTTTCCAAGATGGCCAGCTTTCAGCTTCATGGGGCTTTGTAGTCATAATCTTTCATGGCTTGGTTTACATCGTAAAAAAAAGACTGAAAGCTTTCACAAAAAAAAGAGCTTTTATCTACTAGAGATAGAAACTCAGAGTTGTTTACAATACAGGGATAACTCCTACCTTGAAAATATGTCATGTGGCATCAACCTAGACCTCAGGAGATTAGATCCCATCCATCCAACCTTGATCCCTGGATCCCTGTCACAGAAATGGCACAGACCTTCACAGCAGCTGCAGGTAACAAACCCCATCCGGAACAACCTTATTACTGCTGGAACACCAACGAGTGCCAGTTCTAATACGATATCCTGACACCGAGGAAAAGGGGAACAACTTGATTTAAGAGCAGGTTATCCTGCCCTACCAGCCACCGATAAGACAAAATCAGAAGATTTGTCACCCACTGGTAGGTCCAGAAGCCAAAAATACGATTTACAGAGGACTGGCTGCTAGAACCATGACCAGACTGTATATATCTTGGGTCCAATAAAAAAGCCCTAGCCTAGGGTTTGAGCTACGACCTGCACAACAACCATGATCCCCAGTTCCAAAGGTCTGGCAGAGACAACTGTAACGGAATGGGGCTTCTGGGAACGCAAGGAAAGGCTCTAACCTAGGTGCCATCCCAGGGCTAGTGCCAAGACCAAGACCACCAACCACAGAAGATGGACTGAAGTGACACAGAGGGAACAGAACTTCTACAACCACAAAGACTGACTTCATCATAAGTCCCACCCCTGTAACTGTGCAGATACTGAGATTTCTAGATACAGAGGTCTCACTATAACACCCAGGATGGAGCAGAAGCCTCCCAAACTCCACAAATGCACCACCGGGAGATAAAGGATCATGAACAGAGTCTATAGTTGATCCCATGACAATATACTCCAAGGGCGGAGAAATCCCAGATATCTTAGGCCATGTGAATCCCTTTTTGAATGACCCCAATATTTACTGTGCCGGGGCAGGAGGGGAAAAAAAAAAAACCACATTGTTTGTTTTTCATATATTACGTTTTATCCTCATGTACTACTATTATTATTTTTATTTACCTATCTATTTTTGGTCGATTTCTTTGTTTTAGTGTGGTTATTGAAGTTATTGCCCCCCACTTATCTTTTTTTCTCCTTTTTTTTTTCTTTTTTTTTTTTTTTCTTTTTCTCTTTTTTTTCTTCTTTTCAGATTTCTGGGTGGCACCCGGCAGTGCTCAGGGATTATGCCTGGCTCCGGGCTCAGAGATTGCCCCTGGCGGGCATGAGGGACCATGTGGGGCGCAGAGATTCGAGCAGATGACTTCCTACATGAAAGGCAGACGCCTTGCCTCCATGTGATCTCTCAGGCCCCTTCTTTTCCCTCTTCATGGTCTCTGCCATGATGCCTTTCTCAAGACCACGACATTTTTTTTGTTTGTTTGTTTTGTTCTGTTTTTGGGGTGCTTAGCGTTATGGTTGGAACTCTTAATAGATATTTGACACTTCATTTCGTAGGGGTGGACTGCTTCACCTTTTTTTTCTCCTTCGTCTCTCAAACCAATGGCGAGAGCCTCTAAAAGAACTCTGCTTATTCCCGGCGTATTAGACTTTTACCCCAGTTTATTATTTTTCTCCTCTTCAAACAAAACCACATAACTTGAACTAGCTAGTCCTGCCCCCCAATTAGAGGGGGAAATAAAGGAGGCATCAGGACCAAACAGGTGTAAGACTACGAAGTAATAGGATAGGTACAGAGGGGACCACATATTCTAGTAGCACTGGGGGTGAGGGAAGAGGATATGGAAGGTAGGACAAAAACGGAGGAGTAGGGAAGACAAACCGGTGATGGGAATCCCCCCTGATTTTATGTAAATATGTACCTAAAATATTATTGTCAACAATATGTAAGCCACTATGATCAAAATAAAAATTATATTAAAAAAAAAACCAAAAGCTATAAATAAGATCTCTGGTGAAAGAAGGTTAATAAATACCCAATTTGAGATTTAAAAAAAAAAAAAAAAAAAAAAAAAAAGACTGAATCTATGGAGTTGGCCCAGTTAGAACATGGAGAACGAATTTGTGGGCATGGTTTTAGCTGTTAAGGTTCCTGGTAAAAGGGAGATATATGGGGAGGGTGCCAATAATCACTGGAAAATAACCTCTAGTGTGACATCAGCCCAGAAACCGGAGTACCTGAAATGTGGTCAGATTGGTGTCCATAAAGGGAATCATAGAGAGTCAGTGATGAAGCAGAGACATCTTGGAAAGAGTGATTGTGAGTGATGGAGATAGAAGGTATTATTTCAGTAGAAAAGGAGCTTGGCTCAAACTATCCTCCTGAGATGGCCAGCTTTCTGCTTTATGGGCCACTCTTGGCACCAGATCTTTATAATAGTTGTTCTTATTGCTTTTTCACTTTACTTGCTGAGACTTTGTTAGTAATTTTGTCCTCTGTTCATAAGGGACATTAAATTGTAAGTTTTCATTTTTTTGTGATATCCTTGCTTGCTTTTCAATTCTAATATAATTTTCAGCTCTAATAAAGCATTTGAAAGTAATTCCTTGTCTTTATTATCCAGAAGACTTTGAGATGGATAGGTATTAAGCAATCTTTCAAGATCTGTTATAATTCACTTGTGAAATCATATAAGTATTCATCTTTTAGCTCTGATTATTTTAAATAATCTTTAATTTATTATCTTATAATTAGATAGTTTGCTCAAGTTTTATTTTTTCTTGATTCAATCCTGTATGGTTGTATGATTCTAATGATTTGTTCATTTCTTTGAGATTATTCAATTTATTGGCAAAATATATTTATACCTGTCTCATGATCATTTGTATTTTTATAATAATTTACAATTGTCAAACTTATAAAATATTTAAACTTTAATTTCTCATTTTCCATTATTTTACATGAGCTAAAATATAAAAATAATCTTCATTATTTTTGCTTTTCATACCTTCAAGTAGATTAAGTACAACTCTGGATTAATAACTGACTGTAGCAAAAACTCTTGATTAGAAATATTTTCTTCAAGGCATTGAATAAACAATGGTTTTCTTTTTGTTTTGTTTTGTTTAGGGGCCACACCCAGAGATACTCAGGGGTTACTCCTGGCTATGTGCTCAGAAATCAGTTTTGGCTTGGGGGTCATATGGGATGCCTGGGTTTCCCTGATTCTATTGCTTGCAAGGCAAATGCCCTACTGCTATGCTATCACTCCAACCCAGTTAGTTAATTTTAAGTGGGCTGGTAATTTCTTATTGGGGATGTAGCTCAGTTTTTGTGCATCCTTGAATGTATGTTCAGCTCTCAATATCCAGCACTTTAAAAACAAACAAACAAAAAGATTAAGTTCAAAGACCTTAGAGGGAGTTGTTGATGTAAATGGTATAACATAATCTCAATCTGAAAACTTGAGAAATGGGTAACATAGATTATCTGATGACAATAGATTATAGTTGTCTCATCAGAATTTGGTCTTCATGAATTATTTTCTTCTATCCAGATGTCTTAAACTATTTAACACTATATTCTTTTTAAGAAAAAATATCATTCAAAATTCCAGTGTCCCATTAAAAGTCTACCTTCTTTGAACAAACAAAAAGAACCAAAAAATAATATCACTCAACACCCCAGTGTCCCACTAAAAGTCTACCTTCTTTGAACAAAAAAAAGAACCACAAGATTGCAAGCACAACCCACCCTAGATAGTTTCAGAGTCTCCCCCAAGGGATGTTAGCACCCACATTGGAAAACACTTAGGTTTCAGCTATAAACTAGAAACAATTTCAAATTAAATGCTGCAAATATTATTGAGAAGATTTTAGATGAAGTAAAGTTATTTCACTCAAAATGTCTTTGGGTTGAAGGAAGCTGTTGTTTATGAAGAACTTTGACAGAATGTAATAATTAGTATTCAAGTATTTTTCTTTATTCTCTTTCAGAGGGTCTGAAGTGGGATTTATGTATATTCTAAAGGCTTAGAATGGTCAAATGGGTTTTCAACAAATCACCAGTCACATGTAAACAATATTAAACCACAACTTCGAATTATAATCAGGTTATAAAATGGATGTTCTCTATTCCTCTTCTGTGTTATTTTCACATAACACAGAGTTACATGAAATTGGAGTTCTAGAAAAATGGAAACAGAATTGGCAACTAACACAATGATTAGGACAAATGTATGTACTAGGTTAGAATTGGATTCATACAGCTCAGGGCATAGACTTATAGACACAGACACTTACAGGGTACGCTGGGTAATCTCCTTCATCACACAGTCCTATTTGCATCATACCCCTCTGATTATTGCTTTAAGCCTACTACTTGCTAAGTCCAGAATTTTAGGTTGAGTCCCCTTTAAACATGGGATCCCCTTCTAAATGACAACAATGACAACAACAACAAGAACAACCAAACAAGCTACTTAAGTTACAGCTGCAGTGAAAATAACAGGTATTAGTCTCTTTCTGGTCACTTCTTTACTAATAAGAAAAAGTTATGAAGAACAGAAACTGTTGGTATGGACATCTTCAAATAAATAAATAAATAGATAAGTAAAGGTTAGCAACCTTTTTACTTTAGGAAGTTACAAACTTTACTTTTTAATGTTTTCATAAAAAATTTTATTGTTTAAAGTAATAGACAATTGTCTAAAAGAGAAGTTTTTAAGTTGTCTAAAATATAGCTCTTACAAAAGTTAACTTGAATCATTTCAGATTAATTACTACTCATCTGATTTCTAGTATTCTATTAATTCAAGAATTGTTTTTTGTTGAATGCATATAATATTTTAGACTTCTATAAAATTATATATTCATAAATTTCTGTTGAATTGAGGTTAATTGATATAGAACATTACCACCAACTTTGATTAGATACCATGCATATTCCCAAAGAATTTATGTTGAATAATAATATAATGGATTTTGATAAAAATCTTCAAATTTTTGCTAGTTTAAATACAAGTTAATATTTTGTCATTTTGTTATTGTTTTTATTTGACACTGTGTTTAGTGTATGTGTGTCTCTGTGTTTGCAATTATATTAACTAGATTTGCCAGTCAATCTAGTTAACAAGGTATAATTTGTTACATACATATTTATTTTTGTTTAAAACTCAATTTACTTTCAAGGACAGAAGATAAAACCTTAACTGTGCAAAGCATGAAAAATACATATAAACAAATTTGACAAGTTGGCCAAAGACTACTAATCATCCAGGAAATAGAAGTCATATTATTTATCGTGAAGTAAGAATTCTCAGAATGTGACATTCAAGAATCAGAATAACAACAATATATTTTGTTCTTATTCTGTTCACTTGAAAACAAATAGAATATATGAAATTTTCCCAATAATTATATTCATAGAATATCTGGATTCTGGGGGTGAAGAAAAATATATTATGGAGTTCTGTTATTGAAAAGAATGCATCTTGCTATCATTTTTATTAAAATTTCAGGCACTCTCCAAATATTGAGATTTATGAAACTGAGTACAAATAATGATATATTAAGAGTTAAATTATTTTGTATTATTAATTGGAAAAAACTTCATTCATATTATTACATAGCCTCTCTTATTTTACTCTGAGAGATACTGCATATTTTAAAATTAATCTGTTTCTGCAAAGGAAAAAGTTATCTACATTCACCACAAATTTCTTATTAAAGGTATTATTTAGTAACAATAAAATGTTAGTTTTTCATGAAATCTATAAACATTAGCAGTGACTCTGAGTGAAAATGAATGTAAGCAGATTTTATAGACAGATAAGGTCCTGTGCAACCCTGACTTAGCTTAATCTTAAGGAAATTTCTGGAAATGAGTGTGGAGATATAATGATGGCAGATAAAGAAATCTGCTATTCTGTTTGATAAAAGTAATGAAAATAAAGCAAATTTTAAAAAATGATTTGAGGCATCACTGTTTTCTATACTAAATGAAGATATAAAATGAATTCCAAGTAAGAAAAAACTATATTTGCTCTAGTTTGAATCAATATTATTTCCACTTTTCTTCCCATTGTAGTGTTTGGTAGTCAAACAAGTTCTTCCCTAGGACAATATAAGGGAAGAGGGAGACTTCTATGATTTTATTAGGTGACTGAAAATGACAACTTGAAGAATAAAGAATAAAGAAAAGATACATCTATAATTAGAAGTCACTTGTATTTTTGCTTGTACTTTCCAAATTTATAGAGTAGAATATTTATTCCAATATTGTGTAACTGATTCTAGTAAAAAGCAGCAGTAGTCAACAATAATAATCAGAAATTGTAAAAACAGCTATGTTTTTATGTTGTAAAATGACCAAAATAAACAAAAAAAATGTATGAGCGATGAGGATTCTACCTGATCCTTGACTACTAAAAACCATTTCTCATATGACCACGGTGTGAGATAAAAACGTGCCCTGGATTTTATCCCCTCTCAGATATCTCAAGACTTAAAGGGAATATCTATATCACTTTTGTATGTTTCTGTAGATGAATTTCCTTAATAGTCAATAGTTATTACTTTTTGTGTATAGTTCCATATATAGAGGTAGTCTCTCCCATCCCCCCTCCTTTTTTTTTTTTTTTTTTTGATTGTCTTAGCAGAAAATTCTAGTAATAAAGTCTTGCTTGGTATATGAGCTCAGATCAAAACCAAGGCATAGAAACTACATAGCTTTCTATTTTTACCCCAAATGCACCATTAATATAATATGGCATTATTCCTTTTTGCATAGTCACACTAAAATGGGGAAATTTTATGTACAGAAAGAAATTCTTAACTAAAAAGGATAAGGATTCTTCTATAAATTTTATTTTGCTGAAGCAACTTCCACCCTAAACATTTGTCATGGGGACTTGAAATAGGCCTCAATTGATTGGATATCAACAATCCAACTGTAAATTCTAGATTTCAACCTCAGAACTAGCAGTTTTCTGCAACAGCACCAGGAATCACTACCCTTGGGGTGGGGGAGGCCCTAATACCACTCTGGCACCAACTTGCTCCAGGGTAGGTTCATATGACACCCTAATGATGAGAAAACAGCAACAACTTGATCTAAGGGAAGGTTGCCCTACTCACCACCTAATGGTGAGATGAAATTAGAAAATGCTCTGTTCTAGAATCTGTGCAAAAACTAAGATCTCTAATTATGGAAGACTGACTGAGCAGAACTTTTCCTGAGATCATAAAGAAAGATTTTATCTTAGGCATTTTCCTAGAATTTTTACAAAAAACAAGATTTCTAATTACAGTAGACTGACTTTGACAACTGCAACTGAGCAGAATTTTTTCTGGGAACATAAAGAAAGACCTTAGGGTTGGACAACCAACATACCTGGAGCCTGGAGCCTGTAGTTGTTCTTAGGACAGTATGGTTCAAGGGTAGAGACACCCTGTGTCTCTTAAGCCAAGGAAATTTCATTTTTAATTTCTCCACCTTTACTCACCTATGCAAAAAATAAATAAATAAAAAAACAAAAACAAAGCAAAACAAAAATTGTCACACCTGCCCCATCTTTTTTTCTTCTTTTAATTTTATTTATAGCTTCTAGATAGGAGTTCACACTTTTTTCATAGAATCTTAGAATATGAATAATTATGTTCTGCCTCTTTTTTTTTTTTTTTTTTTTGGTTTTTGGGCCATACCCGGTGGTGCTCAGGGGCTACTCCTGGCTGTCTACACAGAGATAGCTCCTGGCAGGCACGGGGGACCATATGGGACACCGGGATTCAAACCAACCACCTTTGGTCCTGGATTGGCTGCTTGCAAGGCAAACACCGCTGTGCTATCTCTCCGGGCCCCTCTGCCTCATACTTTTATGTCTAACTACAAATTGAGAAAAAAAAATGTGGAGAGACCCATTTGAATCTAACTACTATTCTATCAAAATCCTCCTAATAAAAGTGTGCAGCTTATATATTTTCCACCAAGATATCTTCATGTATATTTATATTAGGTAACCTCATTCAAATTTTACATTCAATCAATTAAACATTTAAAATTAGCAATTATTTATAAACTACACAAAAAGTTTAATTTCTTCACACAACTGATTTCTAAATAAGCTACTTTGAGTTTCTTTTTAATATCTCTGAGTGTGTTCTGGCATAACCATAGTATCTCAAACACTTAGTATCGATGATAATTGTGTTGGTAGATTTGAAGGAACAAGCTATATAAGCAATTGCTAATTAATTATTAATTAAACTTGAAATAGTTTGAGAAGCTTATAGTCATGTATGTGACCTATTCAGATTCTCTACTAGTTATCTGTCTTGTTCTTTTTTTTTATTTACCTCCTCTGATAAATACTACCAAACCAAATATGTTTGTTCTTGGTTTTTGCTAAACTTATAGACTACTTTATCCAATCTTCTTTTTCTTTCATATTCTCCTTTGTACACACATTTAAATTATTGTTGGATTATAATACATCACAGTAACAAACTTCATTTACAGTCATATAACAGCAAATGGAAAGAACTAGAGAAAAGGAGATGATAATGGATAAATCCATCAGTATCCCAATACATTTAATGCCTCAGAGTTTAATAATGTATACTAGAACCTGGAGATTTAATATAGTGGTCATAGCACTTGCCTTGATAATGGCAAATATGAATTTCATCTCTGGCACACCTTGTGGTCCCCTGAGCATAGCCAGAAGTAATCCCTGAAGACGTGTGGTTATGGCCCAAATCACACACACAGAAACATACAGTAAACACACACACACATACACAAGTAACATAAAAGTAAAACTGTTAAAGAAAATTTTATTTTGACTTTATTTTGATATCTTTGCTTATATTTCTTAAAAGATATATCTTTCTCATTACACTTCCTTTTTGTATCATTTTCAGTGCTAATAAGTCCTTTTCATGCATTTTAATGCTTATTTTTAAAAATATTTTCAAATTATTTTCAAATATTTTCAAATTAAATCCTAGCTGATTGATATTTTTGGACAAAATCTAAATTTATGGAATTAATACATTTTATAAAGTCAAATATTATTGTTGATTTCAGTATATTCTTCCACACCTAGCTCATGTAGAGTGTTATTAGGTTTTGGAAGAGTGGAGCAAGAAAAATCTAGAAATTGTCTAGGAAAGACAACAACATTATCAGGAACATCTCTCGAATATAAAAGCTAATAAATTTGATAATTTAGCATATTATTTAAATAGTAATTTAAAGAATAATACTAATAAGATGTAGACTGTACATTAAAGGAATACTATTTAGTTTGATTGTAGGTCAAAGTTTTACCAATATGTTAAAAAATTTATGTTGAACTCACTTTTTAATCACAGACATAATTGGTAGAATTGTTTAATGCATAGTTTCCATAAAGTCATGAAAAAAACTGACCAAAAATTTTTTAAATATTACAACAATACTCGTGGTAACTCAAAGTTTTATCTGAATAAGTAGAAAATTATTTAAACTTGTTTTTCTATTAGATTATATGAAAACTTGTGTGTCATATTAGCATTTTTATTAGTGTAGCTGCTTTCAGGCAGAATTCCTTTACTGATGATATATAAAAATATATTTTCTAAGTTTGATTTATTACGAAAAAATGTTGCCCAGCAACTCAGTGAAATCTGAATATAAATTAGCTTGATGAGTCTATACGAAGTAGAAACATTGACATAATGACCTGTCACAGGCCTCAGAAGAATGGGCATTCTCCATTCACCCCTGATCTAGGGAAGCCATCTACAAAACATCCACTCTTGTCTATAACATCACCAGAAAGCAATCCTCTACCAAGAAAGATCCTACCACTGCTCTGACATTGAGCTACTCAAAAGAGACTTCTCTTAACACTGAGAGGAGTTAACAACAACAACGACCTGCTTATTGGATAGGGCTTTCTGCCTTGCCCTTTAATTGTGAGGTGAAATGAGAGGATGCTTCACACCAGCCTGACTTTAATGTATGATATGCAGATTCCAGGATCATTAATACAGAAACCTGATGCCAACAATAGAGACTGTGTAAAAAATAAAACTGTATTGGCACTACAGACAATGACTTGGATTGAACAATCTAGTTTGCCTGGAGCCTAGAGTTGGTCTTATGCCAGGAAACTTCAGGGTTAGGGTCTCCTTGTATTTAGGCCAAGGCTTTTCCTTTCCATGTCCCCCATATTTTGGTGAGCCTATGCAAGCAATATTTGCCACTCTAACACCATTTTTACTGTGCTCCTTTGACTTTAAACCTTAGAAAACAACCACTTAAACTTTTGATGTTAACTTAAACTTTTGGTGTTAACTTAAGCTAATATGCATGTGCATGAAAATGTAAAAAAAAAATACTATGCCTTCAATGTTTAAGGAGTCACATAAATTTCATGGCCTTATATTGCTTTGTGTACTGCTAAGAAAAGTTATAATGTGGGGACTTGTGGACAAAGTAATTGTACATGGTTTCTGTTTTATTTTTCTTAATGTTCTTTGACTGTAAGTTCAAAATTTAGGCATCAGCAAGGGGATTTCTTCTGAGAACTCTGTTTATGGGTGATTGTCCTTCCACTGTAACTTTACCTTGTCCTCTTTCTTTGCATAATTGTTCTCATAATTAAAAATAAAAAAATTAATAAAAAAATAAAAAAAATTCTGGTATTTATGCTGATATCACCAAGACTTCTTGATGTAAGTTTAGACTCCCTCTTTCCATATCTCCTTCTTCCAGTAGGCCTGACAGCTAAGCATGTGACCCCTAAAGGCCACAATATCAATAATATTGATTTGAATTGCTAGTCAGTTTAATTTGTTTGATGCTGTCATCCTTATGAAAACACAATTTAGCAGAAATGACACCTAGCAGAAAGAACTTACCAAAGTTTCTGCCATTGTACTAATGACATAATTGGAGGTACTATAATTTCACAAATGTGCTTGCTACTGTACTTTTTCTTTTTTCTTTTTTTTTTAAACTTATTAAATTTATTTAGGTTTTTGGGCCACACCCAGCTGGCATTCAGGGGCTTCTGGCACTGTGCTCAAAAATCACTCTGGACCAGCTTGGTGGGGGAACCATGTGGGATGCAGGGAATCTAACCCGGGTCCATCCCGAGTCAGCCATATGCAAGGCAAAGGACCTACTGCTCTGCTATCGCTCCAGCTCCCTCTTTTTATGTTAAAAATATTTTTCTATTTATCTTTTGCTTTACACTTTATATTCTTTTTTTTTTTTGCTCTCATTTATCTGAAAAAAAGTGTATTATGTTCAACTATATTAACTATCATATGTATTTTCTTTAAATAAAGTAAGAAAATTTTTTTAAAAATTTCACATCTTCTATGTGCTGTATACAACTGTAGCCAGAAAATGTGAAAAGAGAGCTTTGGTATGGCTTTGTTAACTATAGTTATATATAAGCTATGATTAATGACTAAATTGTAGCAAATTTGCTTGGCAAGTAAGATGGTTGGAAAAACATGAATTTTTGCTGTTTTTATTAACTAATAACCATCATTTCAAAATTAACTTTATAGTTCTTGTCAATTTAGTTGTCATTATACTAATTTTATATACTAACTTTAATTAAACATTATATGAACAACTTCACAGAATAGTAGAATTAAAAAATTTAGTGGTTCCTTATGTGCATGTAACCAGAATTGATCCCAAATATACATGGTCCCCTGAGCAAAGCTGGTAATGATCCCTATGCTCAGAGTTAGAAGTAAGCACCAGCATGCTTGGCTCAAAACAAACCAAAATTAACAAGCCAAAGAGTAATGGAACTCACATCTAAGACCTTAATAGTCCTTAACTTAATAAAGACATAATTAGATTTTTGGAATTTTAATGTAAATCTAAGCAGATTCTAAACATTACAACATTAAAACAAAACAAAAATTAGCCTTCCTTGTTGTAAAATATCTGGTCATTTGATTTATAATAATACCAATCTTTTATAAGTACCTAAATGTTTGTACAATATTTGGCATCTTACTATCTTTTGTACTTTTTTAAAGCATATATATCCTAGCCCCTTGAATCTTGAACATGTGGGGTTTATTTTCTTATAAAGCTATTTTACTCCCCTTAGATTTTTCAAGGGCACTATTTTATTTTCTGGCTCAAAAAGTCTATCTGTATCCATAAAAAAATACTGTCTTTTTTCCAAGTACACACATTTTTAAATACCATATAAAGTTATTTTGATTTCCTTATTCTCAATAGAATCTAAACTTATGAAAACAAAGCCTCTTATTTTATTTCAGAAACTTAACTATATCAGATTCATTGTAGGAGAGCAATGAATATTCATCAAGTAAATTAAAAAAGAAATAAGACAATATCCTTGTGATTAAGGATTTTGGATGCAATTTCCTCGCCCCTGCTAATTATTTCCTGTTGACCACACACAGAACCTAAAACTACCAAATAAGTAAAATGCCAGATCAATCCCAATTAGATAAGTTGTGACTATTTCAGTAAGTGCAAATAGCCAAGAAATTTGAGAAAACAGCTTCCAAGAGAAGGGATTTTTTGTTGTTGTTTCTTTTAAAATGCATAATCACTCCACGTGAATTCATGTAGGATTTCAGACAATATTTATCTCCAAGACAAAGGAGAGAAATTACTTGCTTTAGAACTCTCCATTACTTGCTGGTTAATACTACCTTAAAGTAATGTTTTGAAGTTAGATAAACCTTTTTTTTCTTAGATAACATAAATTAGATTATTAAGAATTTAGGAGTATTCTGAGAAGAAAATTTCTCTCCATGAGGCAATTTTCTAGATAGAATACACTTTATTTTATCTTCCTCAGGTAGACTTTATTCACATATGAATGAGGAATTCTCTTATGATCTGGAAAATGGGTCATCTTTATTTTTCTCAATACCTCTGTTCTTCCTTCAGGTTCAAAATTCTGAACAAATGTATCCTTTATAACTCTGAGTGTTTTAAGAAATAAAGTGTCTCCTTTAATTGCAGATAGAATTGTCTTTCATTTCCTTGAAACAACTCTATTTAAGGAAAAATATGTTACTGCTTTAATATTACAGAAAAATCATAGTGCTGTAGATAGATGATAAGAAAAAATCACTGAGTTCACTCTTTTATATGATAATTTTCAGATTTGTTTTTGTGTTACATCTTCTATATGGAGATCTGTGAAAACTGCTATCCTAGGGGACTCTATGGAAATCTTTTTCCAGATCTCATGTCTATCTCAGAGGGAAACTAATTATGATAAAATTATTCTACATATATACATATATATTGTGAATATAGAAAAATTACACATTTAGGGCAAGCAAGTACATATATGCAATTATTACTTGAAAAGAATGTAAGAGATAAAGATCTGAACATTTAACAGAATTTCTATAGATAGGAGAAATAAATTCTGAAAGAGAATATAACAATTTAATTTTAAGAAATGGCCTTAAAGACAATTTGTAGAACAGTGGAGAGAATATGGTTTAAGAATAGTGGAGAGAAAATGTACTGAAGCTGCTGGAAAGACTCTAAATATAAATCAGTGCCTTTTGATGTGTGTATTGATTATGTAATACATGATATCCCTGACATGTTAACAAGAGAGCAGAACTTTGATTCTACACATCAAGAAGAAGGTTTGAGAATATTTGAATCCCATGATAGTAAATGAACAAGTCTTTTATTGCAAGATAAATAATTGAGTGTAATTTATTTCCCCCATGTTAATTTTAAATTAAACTTTGAGAATCAGAGTTGAATATGGAGATAGTGTTAGTAATACTCTAAATTATTTCTGATGGTATTTTATATCTATTTTAATGACATATTAAATAAAAATATTTTTAATAAATATGAATTTTAGGTCACTTGCCTCAGGGCAATTCATGAAAAGGGTTACAAATTATAAAGATTACTCTGCTATACAACTATATTTAATAGAGCAAAATAATGGTAGTCAAGTTTTAAAATAGTAAGTTAAATAGATATTGAATTGTAATAGTTAAGTAATTGAATTCAAGGAATTATGAAAAATTATGACTTCTTTTCAGAGACTCTTCACAAGAATTTGGACACTTTAATAAATTATCAACTAATCTGATTAAATTGACTAAACAATTTTCATACTAATCAGAAGAAACTCCAGACATCTAACTTCAATACTACGAAAAGCAAAAGACTTAAGATTGTTCAGAAATTATCTCATTCAGAAGCTAATCCTATTAATTTATAAGAAAGCATTATCTAGTTTTCAGCCTCTTCTTTTTTTCCCTTTACCCTCCCTTTGTTTTGTTTTTGAGCTACACATAACAGTGCTTAAGGTTTACTCCTAGCTCAGTACTCAGAGATCACCTATGGTACTATGGGGACCACGTAGGGTGAGTTAAACGTGGGTTTGCTGTGTTCTGGGAAATGGCCTTCTACTCTCTAGTTATTTCTAGGTCCTGAGGTTCTTAGAATTCTTGTTGACAAAGAAAGGTGATGTACTAAAAGCTATTTAATGGTCAACATCTAGTTATGTCTAGTTAAAACTAAATAACTAAATGCCATTATTTTCTCAGAAAACATTCAAGTGAAAATTCTTCTTCTTCTTCTTCTTCTTCTTTTTTTTTTTTTAGTCAAACCCGGCAGTGCTCAGGGGTTACTCAGAAATCACTCCTTGTGGGATCGGGACAATATGGGACTGGATTCGAACCAATGACCTCATGAAAGGCAAATGCCTTACCACCATGCTATCTCTCCAGCCCCTCAAGTGAAAATTCTAAGTAAATTCCTAAATATATTTAAATGAATCACTTTTTACATTAAAATCTAAAATGTTAATTCATTAAACATATTTTATGACATTGAAACATTAACAGGAAACAGCAATTAGTTAGAAGAATAACAATTATTTTTTGTCCCACTATTTGCGCCCACAATGTGAACAAGGTTAAGCTGGTAACCTGGAGAATCTTAAAAGGCAGAGCATTGAAAGAGGGTAGACAAATTAAAAATATCACAAGGATAAATTCTCACATATAGGAAGAAATACCATATGTAGTTCTAGACTTGCTTTATAAAAACATAAAGATTTGATTCAAAACATATGTATAGAATCAAGCCTTCTAATTCATAAAGATTTAGCATTTTAATTTCATTCTGTTGCAAGATAGAGATTGTTGTATTGTCACCTCATGTTTCACATTGACATGAAGGATCATAGAAATCAAGTGTCAACAAGATGCAAAAGCAAGAAGAAAAAGTCATAAAGTGAATAATAGTTTTGAAGTGTATGTCCAATGAACTAATTGGAAGTGTAACATAAATAATCTTATTAAACATCAATAAATCTTTACATACTTAAATTTGCAAAGTTGACAATTCACAAATATCATAATGTGAATTAATAAGTTTTTTTCCTTTATATGCTGAACTATATTAAATATGTATTAAGTAATAAATGATATCTATTACAGGCACTATTATAGATAATTGATATATAAAACAGATAAATCTTTTTTGGGGGGCTACACCCAGTGATGCTCAAGGGTTACTCCTGGTTATGTGCTCAAAAATTGCTCCTGGTTTGGGGACCATATGGGACACCAGGAGATCAAACCGTGGTCTGTCCTAGGATAGAGCGTGCAAGGCAGATGCCTTACTGCTTGCGCCACTGCTCCAACTCCAGATGAATCTTGCATTCTGACTAGCAATAGGTAATTATTTATGAAATTGCAATAATTCAAGGTTAAAGAAAATGTATACAAACACTCAAGAGAAAAAATAATATATTAAGCTAAACATTTTTATTACCATAATGATATATAATATCAGTATAATAAAAGATAAGGCAGAAATTGTGAAGTGACATTCATATGAGTGTTCCTTTGTTTGCAGCAGAGATATTTAGGTTACCCAATGCAGAAAACAATGTATGTAATCAAAACAGAATAAAGAAACACATATGAGTGTATATGTTGTATGCATATATGCATACATGTATATATAATGGAATAGCATTTAGCTATAATTAAAGATGAAGTCAAGAAATTTATTACTGTGTAGAAGAATCTGGAAGATATCATTTTGAATGTGTGTGCCCTCAACACTCTGCTCCAATGTTCTCCTGTTAACACTCTCCAATTGTAATATTAATGTATAAAGTAAGAAAAAATATATGTATAAGTTTTACGTAAATAAAACTAAAAATATAATAAATAAAATAACTTACCACTGTGCCATCACTCTGCCCCCTGTAATGGTGATCTTAAAAAAGGACAAAACTAAATATTTAAGCCAAATTCAACAGCATGTGATCATGAGATCCAAATTTTAACAATCAAAATTTAAAATTGGCCTGTTATGCTGACAAGGTGGAGGGCAGGGGTAGTGGTATGGATGCACTCTAGGGATATTGGTGGAATGTGGTCAACACTGGTGTTATATTTGACCCCTGAAAAATGGTATGTCTGAAAAGCAACTATAACGAACTTTGTAAATTTCAAAGGTTTTAATAAAACATCAAAATAATTTTTTTTATTAAAACACCTTGGTTACATACATGATTGTGTTTGGGTTTCAGTCATGTAAAGAACACCACCCATCACCAGTGCAACATTCCCATCACCAATGTCCCAAGTCTCCCTCCTCCCCACCTGACCCCCGCCTGTACTCTAAACAGGCTCTCCATTTTCCTCATACATTCTCATTATTAGGAAAGTTCAAAATGTAGTTATTTCTCTAACTAAACTCATCACTCTTTATGGTGAGCTTCCTGAGGTGAGCTGGAACTTCCAGCTCTTTTCTCTTTTGTGTCTGAAAATTATTATTGCAAGAATGTCTTTCATTTTTCTTAGAATCCATAGATGAGTGAGACCATTTTGCGTTTTTCTCTCTCTCTCTCTCTGACTTATTTCACTCAGCATAAAGTGTCTATTAGATGCCACATGTTTTTTTCTAAATTTACCCCAAACTAAATTAAACTCTGATTTTGGAACTTGTTTTTGGACATTAAATTCTCTGCTATCATTCTGAATGCAACTTTATGGTTTTATCATTATTCAATAGTTTCTCTTGCACCAATGAAAAGTGTATTTGTATTTCATTTATTAATCCTACTTCTCGTGTTTAAATTTCATATTGATATAATTAGAAAGTTGAATTAAATCACACTGAAGAAAAAATAATTGGGGGGGCCAAAACCATTGACACTCAGGGATTCCTCCTGGCTATGTGCTCAGAAATTGCTCCTGGCAATTACTGAGCGCATAGCCAGGAGGAATTCCTGATCATCACCAGGTGTAGCCCAGAAAAACAAAAACAAAAAAAAATTGTTCCTGGCTCGGGAGACCGTATGGCACACAGGGGATTGAACCACGGTCAGTCCTGGGTCAACATGTGCAAGGCAAATGCCTTACCTCTGTGCTCTAGCCCCTGAAGAAAAAAAAAAATTTTTTTTTGTTTTTGGGCCACACCCGGCAATGCTCAGGGGTTACTCCTGGCTGTCTGCTCAGAAATAGCTCCTGGCAGGCACGGGGGACCATATGGGACACCAGTATTCGAACCAACCACCTTTGGTCCTGGATCGGCTGCTTGCAAGGCAAACGCCGCTGTGCTATCTCTCCGGGCCCCGAAGAAAAATTTTTACTATCTAATTTTATTATTCTCTAGGATGTTTAATAATTCTTACTGCCCTAGTTCAATTACCCAAAATGCTTGATTTGCTGCTTTACATTTAAATATTCTTTGGAAGCTTATCCCTGATAAAACAATTGTATGATACCTAGCTTAGGGAAAAGAATCTGGGCTGACTTCTGGAAATAGACTTATGGACATTATAATTGTTGTTGGTGCTCAGGCAAGAGTTTTACATTAGTACATGCTAGTTAATTTAATTTTCTTAATTAGCTAATATGAGATTATTGCTAGTAAAATTGCTTTTCTCTAAGACATTATGTAGATTAGCAGTTTGATTGTTTTTTAATTACAAAACTCCTAAAAATGTATGATAATAATAATTTGATGTATTTTTAAAAAAAACTTTAGTACAACCCATAAAATTCATATGAAAGATAATCTAACAGCCAATATCATTCTTAGTGGCTAAAATCTGAAAGCAGTTCCACTAATGTCAGACACTTGCAATTATGGCCACTCATTCCACTCTTATTCAATATTTAAAGATACCCATGACATTCTTCGAAAAAGAGGATCAAACACTTCTGAAATTCATTTGAAACAATAAACACCCACAATTAGCTAAAGCAATTCTTGGGAAAAGGAATATGGGAGGTATTACTTTCCTAATTTTAAATGTACTACAAAGCAATAGTTATTAAAACAGCATGGTATTGGAAAAAAGACAGATCCTCAGGTCAGTGGAATAGACTTGAGTATTCAGACAATGTTCCCACATATACAACCAATTAATTTTTGATAAAGGGGCAAGAAATCCAAAATGAGGCAAGAAAAACTTCTTTAACAAGTGGTGTTGGCACAACTGGTTAGCCACTTGCAAAAAAAGCAAACTCAGACCCCTCATGTAACATCATGCACAAAGGTAAAACCTAAATTGATCAAAGAACTTGATATCAGGCCTGAAACTATACAGTATATAGAACAACACATAGGTAAAACACTTTATTATATTGAGACTAAAGGCATCTTTTAGGAGGAAGCAGAATTCTCCAAACAAGTGGAATCAGAGATAAACAGATGGGACTACATTAAACTGAGAAGCTTCTGCACATCAAAAGAAATAGTGCCTAGCATACAAGAGCCACCCACTGAATGGGAGAAACTGTTCACCCAATACCCATAATATAAGGAGCTAATATCCAAAATATACAAGGCACTGACAAAACTTTACAAGAAAAAGACATTTAACCCCATCAAAAATGGGGAAAAGAAATGAATAGATACTTTCTCAAAGAAGAAATGGCCAAAACACACATGAAAAAAATGCTCCACACACACACACAAAAAAAAAAAAAAAAAAAACAAAGAAAGAAAGAAAAAAATGCTCACATCACTAAGCATCAGGGAGATGCAAATCTAAACAACTATGAGGTACCATCTCACTCCACAGAGACTGGCACAATCACAAAGAATGAGAACAAGCAGTGCTGGCAGGGATATAGAGAGGAAGGAACTCTTATTCACTGCTGAAGGGAATGCTCTCTAGTTCAGCCTTTATGTATAACAATATGGAGATTCCTCAAAAAACTGGATATTGAGCTCCCTTATGATCTAGCTATACCAATCCTAGGGATATACCCTAGGAACACAAAAAATACAATTAAAAAATCCCTTCCTCACAGCTAAATTTATTGCAGTGCTATTTAAAATAGCCAGAATCTGGAAACAACCAAGATGTCCTTCAAAAGATAAATGGCTAAAGAAACTGTGGTACATATACACAATGGAATATTATGCAGCCATCAGGAGACATGAAGTCATAAAATTTTTCTATACATGGATGTATATGGAATCTATTATGCTGAGTGAAATAAATCAGAGGGAGAGAGATAGACACAGAATAGTCTCACTCATATATGTGTTTTAAAAAATAATGATATTATTGTAATAAGGCCAGAGACAATAGACAATGGGGCCAGAGAGGTGGCTCTAGAGATAAGTCCTTTCCCTTGCAAGCACTAGCCTAGGACAGACCAAGATTTGATGCCCCCACATCCCATATGGTTCCCCCCACCAAGCCAGGGGCGATTTCTGAGCGCATAGCCAGGAGTAATCCCTGAGCGTCAAATGGGTGAGCGTCAAATGGGTGTGGCCCCCAAAAGCAAAACCCAAAAAACCAACAAACAAAAAAAAGAGACAATAGAGGTAAGGGCCAGAAGGATTGGCTTACAATATGAAGCTTACAACAAAGAGTAGTGAATGCTGTTAGGGAAATAACTACACTAACAATTAGCATAACAATGTTAATGAGTGAGAGAAGTGGAATGCCTGTCTCAAATACAGGCAGGGGTAGGGGAGGGATGGGGGCATTGATGGTGGAAGGTTGTACTGGTGAAGGGGGGTGTTCTTTTTATAACTGAAAATCTTTATAAAAATAAAACTTTTATAATATTAAAAAAATTAAGATGAAATTCCAAAAAGAAAAACATCTCCACAGGGTAACAAAAAAAAAGTCCTAGAAATAACAATCATAAAAGAGAAGGACGTCAAAGAAATCCAAATTGAAAAAGAGGAAGTCAAAGTATCTCTTACCTTAACTACTATATAGATTAAATGCAATCTCTATTTAAATCCAAACAATGTTCTTCATGGACTTAGGATAATTATTTATAAAGTTTTATAAAAGACTTAGGAGAGCCAAGTCGATACTGAAAAACAGGAAACTGGGAGGCATTTATCTACATAATTTTAAGATATTCTACAAATCAGAGTGATCAAACAGCACAGTATTTCAACAAAGACAGATTTTCAGACCATTGGGCCAGAATAGAATATTCAGTGATACAATCCTCAAGAATATATTAAATTAATCTTTGAAAAAGAAGCCACAAACTTGTAATAAAATTCAACAAGTTGTTTTGGAACAGTTGGATAACTGTTGGATAACATATTGGATAACATGTAAGAAATTAAAGATTGATTTTATATATCACACATTATACAAAGTCAATTTAAAATGTATTAAATACCTTTAGATTGGACCCGAATCCTTACAGTCCATTGAAGAAAACATAGGCAGGACACTACAAGATATATCTCAAATTGAGAATAGGATGCCAATTGCAAGCACTATAGCATCAAATGCGAATAAATGGAACTACATAGAACTAAAAAAAAAATTTGTTATGGTAAAGGAAACATGAGCTAAAATGAGAAGACAGCTAACTGAATGGGAGAAAATTTTTGCATTCAACAAATCAGATAAAGGTTTGCTATCTAGAATATACAAAGTACTCACAAAGGCTAACTTCACAAAACCTAAAAACCCATCAAAAATGGGATAGGAAATGAACAGACACTTCTCTAAGGAAGACCAACAGATCGCCAACATATATAATGCTCATTGTAACTTATCATTAAGCAAATCCAAATCAAGATACCAAACTTACACCAATGAGGATGGTATATATAAAAATAATGAAAAATCTCTGTTGGTGGGAATGTGATAAGAAAGGAACTTTTATCAACTGCTGATAGGAATACTGCCTGGTCCAAACCTTATGGAAAACAGTATGGAAAATTTTCAGTAAATTCAAAATGAAGCTACCATATGACCCATAATTTTTCTTTTCGGTATCTATCCCCAGGACAGAAAAACATTCATCCAAAAGGATGTATGCACATCACAATTCATTGTAGCACTCAGTAAAATTGCTAAGACTTGGAATCAATATAGATATCCAACAACAAAGTGAATCATGAAGATGTGACACACACATATGTATATATACATACACACACACACACACACACACACATATATATATATATATATATATATATATATATATATACAACGGAATACTACATATCTGTAAGGAATGATGCAGTTATAAAATTTTCAGAAACATGGATGGAAATAAAAGATATTATGTTAAATGAAGCAAGCAAGCAAGAAGAAGAAATACAGTATATCACTTCTATATGGTATTTAGAATAACTGCATGAAGAAACCCAACTTTGTAAATCACAATGTTTTCAATAAAATAAAATTTTAAATTAAAAAAATGTATGACTTAATGAAAAATGAAAGAAAGATACTCTAATAAAGTATCTAAGAAAGATACTTTTTTTTCATTTAAAAAAAAAAAAAAACTTCCTGGGGCTGGAGTGACAGCACAGTGGTAAGGCATGTCTTGCAAGGGGCTGACTCAGGACAAACGTCAGTTTGAACCCTGGCATCCATTGTGGTCCCTCAATCCACTAGCAATTTCTGAGTGAAGAGCTAGGAATAATCCCTGAGCATCACTGGGAGTGGCCAAAAAAACAATAAAATAAAACCAAAAAACCCACCTTTCTACTTATTACTGATATTTCAAATTTATATCTATTTAGCAGTACATTTAAGCATACAGATAACATATGAGTAAATGAGGAATAATACTATGATTTCAAGCTTCATTGAACTAGAATATAAAAAAATCTGAACTAAACAATTGTTAAATGCATGAAGATAGATGATCTTGGATAAATTGTTTTACTCTTTTTTTTAGAGACAACAAATGAAAATGCATTTTCTATGATCTATAACCACCACGTTTATACTTAAAAGATACTTGTATTAAACAACCTACTGATGTATAAACAAGAGAATGACTAAGTTTTATTCTTATATGTGCTTCTATTAAATAAAATATGGTTTAAAATTAATTACCCAAATCTACTAGGATCTAGGCATATGGACTAGTACTGTATAAATGTAGTGAGGATAATTTCAGGTAAACCAGGTGTATCTAGCAATGATCATGTCAATTGTATCTAGTCTGCTCTTGATTCTGTTTTTAGTTTAAAATATATTTATAGAGCTATATTTGACTTGTTGCAAGGGTTGGTTTGAAGGCACTCATAGATCCAGTATTTTAAATTATTGATTTTATATTCAATATAAAGATGCATTTTGATTTTTTAACTTATAATGTTACAATTTTATTTTATTGAGGAGGTTGGTCACAACTATATGAGGAATACAGAAATAAAAGAGTAAAGGATAGTTTCAATAGGAATGATAGTGCAATGATCATAAGGATAGAAGCTAGACATTTTTAACTTATTGAGTAAAATTATATATATGCTACACATTTTGAGTTAGCTTTCTGGCAATGATATTTGGGGCTTGATTTCTCTATTGCATCTGGTGCTATAATATACTAGAATTACTAGCGCCAGATTTTCAGAAAGTTAGGTAATGGATAATTTACAATCACATGTTCTTGATGCACATCAGGCAGCCTTGAGGATTTCAGAATCATGGTGAGTAAAACAGAGATCTGTAGTTCCAATTTCCACTTCACCATAATGCGCAAGTCATCTTCAGACTGCCTTTGAAAACATATTCTAATATCAGATTCTATTTACTTGCTTATTCCCTTCAGCACACTGTCATCAGAGCTCACTCGTGGGGTGGGAGCAAGGAAGAGAAAGAAAGGTGGTTAAATGATTAATCAGTGATTTTTATTACTTATAAAATTACTTATAATTACCTAAATTACCTATAAAAGACCAGTAGACCTGTCAAATTAAGTAGGTATTACTAAATTAAAATTTTGTGTGCCTTCATGTTAACAGAGTATTTTATAGCTGAAACTAATATGTAGCAAGTTGAAGTGAGTATTTAAATAATATATTAACTTATCCCTTTCGCTACATATTTTATTCTTTATACTAGAGAACTTACATTTAAAAAAGTGATTTGCATTTTATTAAATATGTGTTGGAATTTTCTTTAGTTTTTATTAGAAGTTTTACCCATAGTTATCTGTTCCTTATGAATCTCCTTCTTGATATAAAAATATAAATTCCTTTTTTATCTAAATAAACCTTTTTAAAAATGCCAGAGTGCAAAAGCGTTTGAGAGATACTTAATACTTTGAATTGTGAATAATGACAGTATATTTATGTACCTTGTTTATCTGAGTGCCCTTAGGAACTACTTATTGACTTTATCAAGCCACCACTAAAATCTACACATTCGGAGGATGAAACTTTGGGAGCTTTTAAAATTTAAGTATTTAATGGACTTGATTTGGTCTTTTAGGCCCAGGAGGGAGCTAAATAAGTGCCTGAGATGTTCAAAGTTGCCTTCATAATAACAAAGTCTTTTTTTTTTTTCTTCCCTAGAGAGATAGTTTGAAAGGGATTTTTAATCTTTTATTCATTGTTTTCCAGAAAACTCTCACCTAATAATAATAGTACAACCTGACACTAGGATATTCTTTCTTTTCTCAACTTCAGAAATGTTTTCTTCACTTCGTTTATTGTATTTTACCTGAATCCTTTCTCTTTAGTCCAACTTATTAATATGACTTTTTTTTTTTTGTCTTCTAGAGTAGGAACACTGTGTGTTTAAAATCTAGTTTTCAACTTTAGTGTTTTTCTAGCATTTAGCACTAAGATAAAGTAATGTCATCTGGTCTGTAATATTATCTGGCACTTTACTCCAAAGAACTTCCTGAACTTGTTTTAAGTCTTTTCTTCAGAAGTGCCAACAGCTTAACAGGGAAAAGTATTATAGTAGTTCCAGTTTTTCATGCATTTACTAACTAATAAAATATTAGAATGGAGAAAAATTTTACAAGTCATCTAATCAGCCTGTTCATGATTCATTCTTTCATTAGTTCTATGAAGTTGTTTAATCTCTAAATTGTTCTTAGATTTTTCAGCTCACTGTTATTATCTATGGAAGAATTTTACATTCTTGGATACTGATAATTTCACAAAGATCTCCTCATAATTGACCAGAACTCTGATAAATAAGAGTTTTCCTCTCATATATTCAGAAAATTTGAAAACTAATATAAATATCTTTGTAAGGCATAATTAAATTAAAACTTTCTCTTTTTTTGTTTTGTTTTTGTTTTTGTTTTGGGAGGGTGTCACAACGGGCAGCGCTCACGGGTTACTCCTGGCTCTATGCTCAGAAATTGCTCTTGGCAGGTTTTGGGGACCATATGGGATGCTGGGATTCGAACCACCAACCTTCTGCATGCAAGGCAAAAGCCTTACCTCCATGCTATCTCTCCGGCCCCAAAACTTTCTTTTATAATAATTCATTTATTAATAAATCTTTTAGTTAAATACTGTGATCATTTTTGATGTACCTTAGGTATTTGTATGTACATTCTTTATTCATATATTTACTAGATTGATAAAAAATAACCCATGGAAAAAAAGAAAGAAGATTAGGAGGGAAAGTATTTCTATTTATATATATATTATATATATTTTAATTTAATTATATATATATTTATACATTTATTTCAATATAAATTAGTAATATATTATTTTATAAAATATATATTCCTAAAGAATTATAACTGAAAAATGGAAATGCACAGAAATATTATAAATGAATTTATCTACTACACATGATTAATTAAATAGCATATAAGTACTATGATGTTGATTTTAACAATATTTGTTTGTTGTTATAACTTAATCACTTCTGAATATTATTTATTGAGTCTCTGGAAGTATGTTCTTGATTTTCCTTAGAGATCTCAATTGTGCACAGTCCCTGCTTGGCTCAGTTTATGAAAACTGATATGATCTCATCTGAAAGTAATAATATAGGGAGTCATTTGTTTTACAGAACTAAGCAATATCACTAGAGAATTATTATCATCACTGTTACTTTGAGGGGAAACATTTTTCTTTCATATAAGTTGAAAGTATATTATGCATAAGATGCCAAATGTAAAATAAAGTACATTGTGAAATTAATATAGGTAAGATTTCAGAGAAGAAAACAATCATCCACAGTTGTAGAATGTCATTTTTACAACTTTATTATTCTTGTTTCCACTGTTTACATTTAATTCATTTCTTTTCTAATTTAACTCATGCTTTATTTCATAGCATAGCAACATAGGTTCGGTCTGGTGCTATGTGGTGGGAGGACTTTACAAAAACATTTGTAGCATTTTTGTTTCACACTTTTGTTTTAGCGAACTAGGTTTAAAGTCCTAGATTTACTATAAAATCCACCACTTACTAATCAAATAATAATACAACCACACATAAGTATCACAATTCTGTAACTCCGAAGCTAATTAAAATTAAATGGCACTGTTTTAATACCAGTGTTCTGTACTAAGTTAATTTTTATATTTTCTCTCTAAGTGCTATGTAGGATTGTATTTCCTTGTCACCTTTTGATGGGGAAAGGTTAAATAATTAATTCTTATCAATAGCTTATGAACAATGATGTGTTAATTTTAGAGCAGGCAATTTAATTGTCTGTGGACTATTTGCAGAATACAATTTATCACTCTCTCTCTCTCTCAAGGTGATTGTAGATTGTAGCTCTCACGAACCAGGTAATGATGAAATGTGAGGAGACAGCCTTAACCCCTGTGCTATCTCTTGAGTCCCTCTCCGTGAATCCTGATTCAAAGATGAAGAGGAGGAAGGCAGATCTTTACTTGATTTATGGTGAACATGCACATGAGAAGAAATGTCCTTCATACATTCTACATCATTTAGGTGTGTGAATTTTTACAAAATTACAATTTAGTCCACCAATGATGATTTTTGTTTCCACTCCCATTTCCTGTGTTGATGTTATGATGAACAGGTTGCAGAACTTCTCATTTTGTTCACACCCCTAGTAATGGTTCTCGCCTAGTGTCTTACTACTTTGTTTTCCTTACATATTTGCCATAAATCACTATTTTCAGTCATGAAGCTCATAGTGATTCTGGTTGTATTGTTCACTGGGATTCACACTTCATAGTAGTACACACATATATATTTGCTTGTCTTTTAAATTATGGTCCTTTCAGGGGGCATGAATACTATGTGACTAAAAGTCTCTTCTGGTTACAGGGATTATCATACATATGATATTAGATGGCACTCAAAGATCATGACTTCCAGAATTATGCATAGTGTATAAAAGCAGAATTAAAGATTTAACTCACAGACTCACATTTGCAAGGCAGGAACTTTAACTCCTGAAACACTTTGCCACTGAATTACTCTTGTTGTTCGCTGTTGAAGTTGTGTTTGGGGGCCACATCCAATGGTATTTGAGCTAATTCTGGCTCTCTGCTCAGGGATCACTCCTAGAGTTCCTGGCTAACCATACAGGGTGCAAAAGATGAAACCTACTTTGGATGCATAAAAGGTGAACACCCTATCTTTCGTCTTGTTTAGATTAGTTCTATTACATAAAAATCAGCTATCTCAACTGTGTGTTCATGTGAAAATATCTTGATAATGTCAATAGAAGATTCTGAATGTTCCTTGAAAGATATGTTCAATTGTATTTTATTGACAGAAAAAATTATGTTGTTAAAGTGATTATTCTAAGAAGCATAATTTTTATGCTTTGATTTTTTAATTTTATTTTATCGAAACCCTTTAGATTTACAAAATCCTTCGTAGCTAGATTTCAGACATGCCATCAATTAGGACCATTCCCACCACTGGTGTCAACCTCCTTCCAAAAATGTTCCCAGAGTGTATCCTATATCACCACCATTTGCCAGTATAACAAGTCTATTTAAGTTTAGATTGTTATAATTTGGGTATCTTGATTCTATTGTTGTTGATTTTGGATATAGATCAGCCCTTTTGTATCTCCACCAATGCACCTGAGTCCACTTGGCCCTTGGCTCCCATCCTTTCTTTTTTTTTCTTTAATCTGCTTCATAATTTTATAGAAAAATACAGAAATATGAGGAAAAACAAAGTAATTTGTGTCACAAGTTCTGTGAAAAAGGCGGGAGCCCCTATCTAAAAGATAAAATGTGGTGGCAGTTTTTGCATAGTCTTAGCAGTTTTTCAACTGCAACTTACAGATTGAACTTCATTGTCTGTCTCCCTGTAAGTGTGTGTGTGTGTGTGTGTGTGTGTGTGTGTGTGTGTGTGTGTGTGTTGGCTACCTCTATGTCTTACTAATGTCCATATATATAGTACATAATGTCTATCTATGTATTATATATTCCTTTTCTGTTATATATAACCCTTTCTATTCCTCCTCCCCTGCTTTCCACTTTACAAATCCTTTTCTATCTTTTCACTCTCTCATCCCTAATTTATCACGCTTGTTTTTAAATTAGCAGCCCTACTTAGTGGAACTTCATTCAAAATTACCCTACAGTGTGAACTGTGGGTTAGTGTTTGAAACTGAGATTGCAGTGTGTATCAGAGCAATAGTATAATTCTTGGGGGTCTCCATTTCACTCTTGTTGGCTTGGCTTAGTAACTAAAATACCTGCATGCACAAGTGCTGAGAGACCATATAGTGTCGAGGGGATTGGAATGGCCATACATATGTGCTATATTATTATATGGTATGTGGTGTATTACTTGAGTTATCTCCATGACCCATTTTTAAGGAAACATGTATTGAAACATAGAAAATACTTGAAGAATCTCCACTGTTCTCTTAAGGTCTATTTATATTATTTAATCTTTAAATTCAAAAGAAAGGGTCTCAGTTATTTCACAAATATGCTATAACAGGGTTTCATTTTAGTACATCTTTAGAACATTTTACTTTTACTTGTTTAAGATATAATCAGTTTCTAGTCATTTATCAAGACTCATAAACACTAGTTTATAAAAAAAATAATCTCACATTGGGTCAGAGAGATAGTATAGAGGGTAGGTAGCAAGGAGAGTATTTTTTGCATTGTATTGGGGTGGACTGATTTTCATTCTGGCATTCAATATGGTCCCTTAGAGCAGCCTGGAGTGATTTCTGAATGCAGAACCAGAATTAATCTTTGTGCACCTCAAATAGAAATTGTATAATAAATGAGCAAGGAGTGGATGAGTGTGATCATTGATCCTTATATGGTCCTCTGATTCCTGCCTGGAGTTATTTCTGAGTGAAGAGTTAGGGACATGCCCAAGTATAGCTCAAAAATAAGAAAAAAAAATCTTATAAACATATTTGTTTTTCAAAAGTAAATACTGATTTATTACATAGCTATATTTGAATCATTTATTTATTTATTTTTGGTTTTTGGGCCACACCTGGTGACACTCAGGGGTTACTCCTGGCTATGTGCTCAGAAATCACTCCTGGCTTGGGGAACTATCTGAAATGCCGAGGGAATGAACTGCAGTTCATCCTAGGCTAGCACATTCAAGGCAGACCCCTTACCGCTTGCACTTATTTTTTATTAAAAATAAACACTATTTTTAATAAAATATCTGGCTTGATGCTATAACGTGGTTCTGTATATAACAATTTATATCTTTTCCTTCACTGAACTACTCTGTGGTGAATAATAGAAATAAACTGCCTCATAGTTTCAGAGATTATTTTAAAAATCAAGAACACAGCAGAGTTAGTTTCTTCTGACTTATGAAGGTTCATTTCACTCTCCCAGCATGTGGTGATTTGATAGCAATCATTGTTATTCACTTATTTATAAATGTCTCACTGATCTTAGATTACATTTACACATGGTGTTCTTCCCTTGTGTCTTTACTTCATTATCCCTTTCTGCCTGTTTCTACTACACATTTACCCTTTTTATATACATTGGTCATGTTACATTATTGATTAGCCTAATGAAGTCATTTTTAAAAAGAATTGTTCTGTAAAGTCAATTTAGTATTTCATTCTAACTTTGGGGAATGACATAATTTAGTACATAAGTTTTATTAATTTATGTTCATAAGCATATCTAATAAAAGTATTAACTTAATGCATGGTCTTTTTTTGAGTCTATGATTTTTTTTTCTTTTTTGGTTTTTGGGCCACACCCGGTGATGCTCAGGGGACGCTCAGGGGTTACTCCTGGCTATGCGCTCAGAAGTCGCTTCTGGCTTGGGGGACCATATGGGATGCCTAGGGATCGAACCGTGGTCCGTCCTAGGCTAGCGCAGGCAAGACAGGCACCTTACCTCTAGAGCCACTGCGCCGGCCCCGAGTATATGATTTTTAAGAGAACTTATTTTATTTAAATAATATGTTTCACATAGTTTACATAGCTGATAATAATACATTTGTTTTCAGGTAAGAGGGAATGTAATTATTTAAAAGAAAAAAGAAGAAAAGAAGTACAGCAAGGAAATTTGTGGACAATATTATATCTTGCAATAAAGTCAAATATTATTGTCAGGTTGAATAGCTCTTTTTGCTAGTTTATCATACTGTTCCTGAACATTAAGTGGCTTCAAATACACATTGGTGTCTATATTGTTGTGCTCTATGAGGATAATAGAAATAAAAAATATTGAGCTGTCCAAAAATCCCAAGAACTATTGCTAGTATTGGAGCTTTTATAGGGTGTGCTTTTAGCTGGCACCCTATATATTTCTAGAGGTATGAGAAGGTGGGAGAAGGGTACTCACTCCAGGAAAGTACTGGTGATGGCAGTCCAAATACAGGTATACCTATATTTATGGTCAGATTGCTGTCTCTGCAAAGATTCATGAAGGAGTGGAGAAGCAGGGCAATTGGCTAAGCAATAATTGTGGGTATTAGGTGCAACAGGTTGGACTTCACCCAACCTATTTTCCTGAGATTGCCAGCATTCAGCTGCTTGGCCGATGTACCCATAATTTTTCATGACTTGGTTTATATCCCTTTCAAGAATAAAGTGAGTTTATGGAGCTGGCCAGGTCCAAACATGGGGATGGTAACTGTGTTTGAGAGTGGTTTGAATATATGATTATTTAAATCAAAGTATAATTATATGCCATGCTTCACTTGGTACCAAACATGAATTGTTGTCTATGAAGTAATCTGTTTCCCTTCCTATTTAATTACTAACCTAATAGATGCAAACAAAATGCTATGTACATCATTAGTATTCTCTCAATTTCCACTACTATGCCTGTGTATTTGCACTCACATGCAAAATTGCAGTTTTAGTAATTTTATACTAAATGATTATAATTGATTATGTTATGCTTAACATCACCTTGATATTTGAATAGTAATGATTAAATTATTGCTTTCTTTAAGAGCTCCTTAGTGTCAATTTATCAAAGTTTTCATGACTACAGTGATAGCATAATGGTAGAACCTTTTGCCTTACATATAGCTGGTGCTGGTTTGATTTCTGGCATGCCATAAGGTCTTCTGAACATACTACTTCTGATCTCTAAGCACAGAGTCAGGGAAAAGCCTTGAACAGCACTGGGTGTGGCTCTAAGATAGAAAAAGAATGAAAAATTATACTATTCAGTAACAAATTTTTTCATTTAAACTGATTAAAATTAAAGTTTTCTCTAAACTACTTTTATGAATAGTAATGCTTTTCCCATAAACGACACATTGATTGAACATTTCATCATTGTTTTCAAAAATATTGATTTTCTTTATATATTCTTTAGAGTAAAATAAATTTTGTGCACAATAAAATGTGAAGTAGAGAATATTGGAGATAGTAACTTCCTTTCTAGTTATAGAATGGAAGTGGAGGGCAGATGAATTGATATCTATAAGAACAAAATATTATTTTTTAGTTGGTTAATGGGCCATTTCTAATGAAGACATTCTAGAAAATTGTGATATTTTGTTAGACGATATTTCTGAAAGTCATAATTACATAGGTATTTACTGAACATCTTCATTAAATTTTCTTTTTATTAGAAGATAGTTATCACTGTTTCAGTAAAAGTGTTCACTTTTGAAAAAACTAAGATCTTTAATTACAGAAGACTGACTTTTACAACCATGACTGAGCAGAAATTTTCCTTGGGACAATAAAACTTTGGGGTTGAACAACCAAAATGCCTGTAGACTGTAGTCTATAGTCATTCTTATGGCAGTATGGTTCAAGGATAGAGACACCCTGTATCTCTTAGGTCAAGGGAATTTCCTTTCTAATTTCCCAACATTTACTGCATCTATGCAAAACAAATGAAAACAAACATAAATTGCTACATCTGCTTTTCCTTTTTCCTTTTTTTTCTTTTAATTTTATTTATAGCTTCTAGATAGATGCTCCCACCTTTTTAAAGAACAATAGAACATGAATCATGTTGTTCTGCCTCATATTTCTTTGTCCTCCAATAAATTAAGAAAAAAATGTGGATGGGACCCAGGACCAAGCGGTTTTATGAGTATTGAGTGGAAATAAAATATGGTCACATCTAAATACCCAAGGCAAAGCCAATGACAATAGAATCAAGAAACCCAAACTAGAAACAAGGCTAAACATAAAATGGACCTGTTACACTAGTAGACAAGGGGGCTAAGGGTGAAGTTATGGAATACATGCTGGGAACTATGGTGAAGGGAAGACAACACTGGTTATGAGAATGGTCATAATTCATATTGATCTCAATAAAAATTGAAAAAATATTGTTCACTTTTCAGTGCTTGTGACTTACCAATAATAATATTTATTAGTTTTTATCTTTACAAAACCTACTGAGATATATTTTCCATGAGACAATTCTATAAAATCAAGACATATAACAATGACTTGACATATGTACATATTTTTAGCACATAAATAGTATTGTTATTTATTTCTTTTGTGTTAAAATATTTAAGATATGGGGCCAAAGCAGGGGAACAGCAGTTGGGCATTTGCCTTTTAAGCAGCTGACCTAGGATGGACTGCGGTTCAATCCCCCAGCGTCTCATAATGGTCACCCAAGTCAGGAATAATTTCTGATCACATATCCAGGAGTAACCCCTGATCATCACCGGGTGTGGCTAAAACAAAAAAAGTTAAGATATATTTCCTTTTTAACTTTAATATATAATGCAATACATTAATTGTAATAAATAATGCAAATCACCAAAACTCATTTATATTAAAAACAAAAATGTGTGTCTCTTGATTAGTTTGCTATGCTTTATCCAAAAAAATAATTCTCATACTATAGATCAAATGTGGGGTTTGTGGGATATAATTATTCACTTTGGCAATTCTTTTTTTATTTGTTTTATATTCTTTTGTGAGCCTCATCCAAGTTGACTCAATGCTGACTCCTGACTTTACAATCAGGAATCATTAATTTCTAACATTCTTCAGAGAATTGTACCGGGGTTGTTTACATGCAAGGCTAGCAACTTTCCAGCTACATTAAATATGCATTGTTCTGGGAAATAGGGTCTTTAGTTGAAAACAACATGTTTAAAATATTCAATGATCAATGGGGCCGGAGCGATAGTGCAGCAGTAGGGTGATTGCCTTGCATGCGGCTGACCCAGGACAAACTTTGGTTCCAAGCCAGGAGCGATTTCTGAATGCATAGCCAGGTGTAATTCCTGAGCTTCACTGAGTGTGTCCTCCCCCCAAATTCAATGACCATTGAATCATTTGTTTTTAATTAAATTACTTTATTTAAAGTAATTTATATAAAGGTCTTTAAAAATTACATATTACATAGTTGTTCATAGTACATTTGTTCGAAAACCAATCCCATCACTGATATAAAATTCCTTCCATCATTGTCCCCAGATTCCCACCCAATCCCAAGCCTATTTCCTTGTCAGGTTCAAAATAATACATTTTATATTACTTGTTTATGAGTAGCAGCAAAATTAAATAGCACAATAAAAACCATTTGTGAATTAATGTATCTTGCCTTGAGGTTATAAAGTCATTATCAGAAGTTTTCAAAGAAATTTGTTGCTAGTTGATTTTTTTATAGTTTTGTTTCAGAACATTAGGTGGCATTGAATCCATATTGGCATTTAAATTTTTGTGTTCCTTCTGGCATAACCATATTAAAAAATCAAATCTATTATATGTAGCCATGTGTTGTAAGAACTGTAGGCACTGTGGCTAATACTGCAGCTTTTGTGGAGCATGCTTTTAGCTTCTAGGGCTTCAGGAAGTATGAGAAGGTGGAGTGGTGGTGCCCACAATCAATTAAAAAAAAAGTAAGCAAAATACCAGCACACCTGGGTTTTTTGCAGATTTGGCATCCAGTAGGACTGCATGTTTGAAGCCATAGTTGTGGTAGGTGTATATGGTTGGCATAGATTTGACATGCCCTCTCCTCCAGAGATTGACTTTTTAGCTGCCTGGCCATTCTGCCAATGATTTTTAATGGCTTATTATACATCTCTTTATAGAATAGAGTGAGTCTATAAAGTTAACCAAATAAGGACCACTCAAGATACAAAGATACTAAATATTAACAGAGTAGAACCCAGACCACATAAGTACTGGAGAAGCATCTCAAAATAGTTAATTACATATAATAGTACTTATAGTAATTTGATACTAAATAGTTAATTCTAAGCCGTTAATAAGTATAATTAAGGGAGGACTTGAATATTTCCCTAGAATGGAGAACTGAAAAACAGCATGCTCAGTTTTGAAAGTGTATATTGAAGACTTATTTTGTTCTTAATAATAATAAAAAATGTGTTTTGAAAATGCCTGAACAGATTTCTCTGCTAAAACTTATGCAGAAAATTACCCTAAAAATCAGAATTGAGGAAGTTTGCTAACAGGGCTATTTTAGGTTTATCACAGACTAATGGATAAAAAGTACTCATTTCATCAATGACCTGAATTCATATTTACCAAGAATATTCAATTTTATCTTCATTGCTTTGAAATATTTCTACTTAAAAGTAATGGTCCTTTGGAGTGTTCAGCTTAAATTGTATATGTAAATGAAAGCTGAACTTTCAACCTTTTTTTCCACTCCCTTAAGAAAAGGAAGAAACTGAAACCGGTTCTATGAATGCAGCCATTTAAAACAATACTAAGTTTAAAGCTAACACAATTGATCATAAGAGTGCAAGGCTAGACCAGAACTAAAGGGTCGAATAGTTCATTTATTTTTGGAAAGAATGTATTTAACCCATGCCAGTAAAGTAATTCTGAAAATCATTTCAAATTTTTGAATAAATTTATAATATTTTGCAAAAGCCTTATTTCTCTTTTACTCAGACAAATGCTACTGACAACCTTTCTTCAGCACGTTATATCTATTATTTGTATGGTATGTATAATGCAAAAATCATAAAATCTTAATGTGCACGACCATACGTGTGATCCTAAATAAAGCAATGCAATTTCTAATTCAGGTCACCTGTGGTAAGACTTTGATTTTTTCATTTGCAACTTTTCTCAGGGATGCTGATTTTTCTGGTCCCATAAACACACTGAGTAAGTACTACTAGTCTAGAAATTACAAAAATTTTGGCAATGTAAATACTCATTTAGTTTGACATTATTGTAATAATAAAAAGACTTCAGTCACTTTAAAAAGGTTGCTAAATGTCAGTTTCATATAGAAATTTGATTTTTTTGGTGTAATTTGGGGCTACATCCTGTAGTGTTCCACGACTACTCTATGCTCAGAGATTATTTCCAGATCTCTAGCAGATCAGACAAATGTCCATTGAGACATCTGTTTGACCCAAATTTATTACTGAGAAGTACTGAATGGCAAAAAGTATTGTAGTATTTTGTGACTTTGTATAATTTTCATTATTTCTTTCTCCCTATCAAAGGGTCTAAGAAATCAATAATCCTTATTTTTAAGCAGTGCAAGTACTTGGCAAATATTCTTTACATTTACTAGGACAATTTAGGCAAAACATAATTTTGAATTAGTCAGTGTTGCCATCATATCACACATTTTCTGTACATTTTTGATAGTTGCTTGACTGTTAAAGTCATTTGCATTTTTAAACATCATTGATTAAATGACATTAGGTAAGATCAGTTTTTAAAAAATTGCACAAAGTATCAATATTATTTAAAGTCATGTACATGTCTTGATTCAAAGATGGAGACATAATATTCTTTTATTAAGTAGAACTACCTTTTTGAGGCACCAATGCTTTTATTTATCCAGTACATTAGTTACCAGTATTTGATAAAATTATGTATATATGTTAGAGAGCTTAAATTTGTATCTAAAAATATTACAAGTATTTAACATTTTAACATTTTGATAAATAATTAACATTCCACTGTCAATCTGCTAGAAATCATGCCATTAACTAATGCAGAAAATAAACATGCTTTAGACAAATGTTAAGTAGTCTTATTTGAAAGAAATGTTACTAAACTCAAAAAATATCTTTATGTTCTTAATCACAAAAATGTGGTAATTCTAGTAATATAAGTTCTATGGATTAGCACACTGCCATTGACATTTTTTCTAATTTTTCCATGATTTTTTCCCAAACTAAATTTCTCTATAGTTTATGATGCCTTACAATTTCATTTTCTAAATAATATGCATCTTCCCTTAAAGTTTTAGTAGGAAAAATTGGTTTATTATCAATCATATTTTCATAACTATATTAATATTTTTCTGAGTGGGTCTTGAAGTCCAATCATATTTTAAAAGTTTTCATAATTTAATTCTTCTATTTATCTCTCTTTTGGTGTGTCTAGATAACATGAGATTATCTCCAACTGATAGGACAAACTATCATAAAACAAATGGCCAATCTTTTTAAATAGATGTCTGTATTAAAACTCATTTGTATTATGCTATTATATTGTTTTACATATTAAAATATCTCCTTCATACTAATACAATAGTGAATATAAATTATAACAAATTTTTCTCAATAAGCCTGTCTTTGATGACAACAAAATAATTAAAGACTTTAGAAATCTATCACTTTAGTGTACATTTATTTTTAATTTAAAATGCCAACCTGGCTCCAGAGACTGAAGGCATTAGTTTTGTAATTGAATAAGTGGTGTAAATTAAATTTTAAATAACATCGCCCATTTATTATAAAGAGAAACTTACAGACTCAGCAACTAAATTTTTCCACAAAATAATATCAGAAGATTAAAGAGATTATTGTATAAATATTTAGCCAGTATTATATTATATGCATTAATTTCAGAGCAATGACATTTTCCTATAGTTATGAAAACTACTTAGGGTTAAGATAGTAAAAAGAAATATAGTGAAAATAAAATTTTTTTTCTTGAAAGAATAAGTTGTGGATTTAGAAAAAAGTTATTTTAGGTCTCATAATGAGCAGGTATGTTATATGTGTTAAACATCATATGTAATATATATATATATATATATATATATAAATATATATGTTAAAAACTATTCTGGCAACAGCATACTGGAGGATATGCTGTTGACATATGAGTTGGCATGAGCAGTAGCCAGCTATATGGGCAATAATGCACATACATATTCGGTAACTAAGAATTAGGGAAGGGAAGCTGCTAATAACTTAAAAGCATAGAAATGTGAAAAAAGTAATTGCTATTATTTTAAGACACCAAATGTGAGGCAACCACATTTTAAAATGTAAAGAAGGGCCCAGAGAGATAGCACAGCGGCGTTTGCCTTGCAAGCAGCCGATCCAGGACCAAAGGTGGTTGGTTCGAATCCCGGTGTCCCATATGGTCTCCCGTGCCTGCCAGGAGCTATTTCTGAGCAGACAGCCATGAGTAATCCCTGAGCAGTGCCGGTGTGGCCCAAAAACCTAAATAAATAAATAAATAAATAAATAAATAAATAAATAAATAAAATGTAAAGAAATATCAGTATTAGACAATGGCCTCAATTTTATCAGCTTAATTTAACTATTAGCTGAACCTAAAGAATGAATTAACATTACCTAGAAAAAAGAGTGAACAGAGAGTACAAAGAACCCTTTTGCCAGTCCCTGGGAATGAGAAGGATATTGACACTTATGAGACAGGAGAGGTTAGTAGAAAAATTACAGGCAATTCAAAAACAAGTTTCATTTTTTTGTTTGGTTTTGGGTCACACCCGGCAACATATTAGGGGTTACTCCTAGCTCTACACTCAAAAATTGCTCCTGGCTCGCTCATACAGGATTCCAGGATTCGAACGACCGTCGTTCTGCATGCAAGGCAAATTCCATACCTCTGTACTAACTCACTGCCCCCTTCTTTTTCTTCTTGACCAGTTACAATTTATTCATTAAAAAAATAATGTACCAACAAACTATACAACGAAAACAATCACTGGCATTTTCCCACACCAACTACAACTATAAAAATTTGGTCTTGTGATTATTTCAGAGGTTAGTCTTCAACTGTTTCAGAAAAGGATAGTATAGGAGGTGAAATGAGTAAATATTATGGTTTCTCTGAAATGAGCCAATTAGAAGCAAACATAACTGAATTCCTAAATATCAACTTCCAGAAAATAATTAATTAGGTGATTAGAAATCAGTTAAAGGGCAGTTGTCATCAAATCAGGGAAGAAAGGTCCATGGATACTTAATGGCAGAATCCAAATCCAAGTTGGACCAAAAGAACATTTTAACCAACAATGCAAAGCCTGGAAATTTAAGTATTTGTTCTTGGGACAGAATATTCTGAATAGTAGGTGAGATAGCTTAATAGCTCTTATATTTGAATGCCTTCATTTTGGCAGCTAGTATTTTTTTTCTAGTTGAAACATGAAAGTAAAAATTCTAATTTCTTCTGAGTTATACCATTAACTCTCTCATGTTATCTTTTAATAAACAAAAGTTTACTTTGACAACTTTCTAAGTGGTAGATATTAAATGTAAGTACCTTGAAAATCATGATGATATAAAAATGAATTCAAAAATATAACCTTTTTACCAATAAGAAAACACATATGTATCAATACTAGGATTTATGATCCTCTTAATATTCTACTTTTCTGAGCTTTGAAATAGAGCTAGTTGTAATGAGCTAGCTATTCATGCTTCGGTAGTATCTCACAAAAGAATTTGTCTTTTATAATATCTGTGCTATAAAAATATTAAATAAGAGGTGCTATGTGTTGTGGCCACACTCAAGAAAATTCAGGGGCTATTTTTGGCTCTGTGCTCCTAGATCAATATTAACAATGTTCTGGGAATCATATATGCAGTGCCTAGGATAAAACTGGGGTCTATTCCATTTTAAGGCAAGTGTCATATTACCTCTGTACTATCTCTCTAGGACAGCACACTTCATTTTCTGATCAAGAAAAAGGGTTATTTCTTATTCTGAGAATAAAAAAAATTATTCTGAGAATACAAAATAAAAATAATTAATATTGCCTAAATGATCAGTAAGCTTTTACAACCAGACAGGATCTGACAAGCCTTCTCATATATTCATTTTACTCATTTTATCTACTAGAAATGTAATTCATTTATTTAAGTTTTTTTTAAGTTTTGGGGACATAATTGATAGTGTATAGGGCTTTCACCATGTTCTGCACTCAGGTATCACACCGAGCAAGCTCAGGATTATAAAGGATACCAAGGATTGAACCCAAATCAGTTATGTATAAAGCAGATGTCCTACCCATTGTTCTATCTCTATAGAGCATATTTCTTGATTTGTTAAAGTGTTGGTAGCTTGATAATAGCTAAACTATGCCAATTTTCATAACACCCATAAAAGAAAAAAATAGGCATAGTATTTAAAAAATATCAATTTACTTTCTTTTCATATTTTATATGCTTCTCACTTATTCTAATTCTCATCAGTGTATATACTTGTATGACAAACACTGAGATGTGCTGTTAAAAATTTTGTTAAAGTATTTCCTCTAATCTAGATATTTAATTTGTATAATTGTCACAATTGTGAAGAGACAGAAGATAGAAAAGTTTGTGCAAATTAGATATGGGAAAGCCTAGTTTTGATTGAGGGGAATGATATGATTTTTTGAGTTTTTAATATGGGCCCTTAAGGGGACTGTCTCCTGCTAGGATTTTATAGCAAGCACAGGCAAATTTTGCAGCAAAATGCATATATTAAAAGATGAGAATAATGCTGAGTTGTCATGAGACTGATGAAAGAGTGAATGAAAGCAAGGTAATAAAATCAAGTGTATTTAATTTCAAATGATCTAGTGAATTAATTTAAAAGTTGTATTTTCTCTTAGCAAATCAGAATTTCTTACTTTTTTAGGTGCTAGCTCTGAAGTTTGAGTAGTTCACTTTAAAAGCACTTACACTATGAAGCAGTGAATATGAGAGCTTACACATTGGCAATTTAAGTATACTCAGGTGAATCCTAGTGTAATTTTCTTATTGCTGCTTATTTATAATTTCAGACACCCAAATATATGAATTCTCTCAAAAAACATTAGATTATCATCAAATTCCTTAGTCCCACATATATAAGAGATGCCAATAAAATATTATCCCCCCATCATTCATTAAAAATATGATCTTGCCTTTTCTAAATTGCTGATAATTTTCCAACCATGATTCCTTTTGGAGAAGAAAAATATCACTTTTTCTACTGTAAAAGGTTTCTGTTTTGTTGTTGTTGTTGTTGTTGTTGTTATTGTTTTGGTTTTTGGGGCCACACCCAGTGGCGCTCAGAGATTACTCTTGGCTCTGTGCTCAAAAATCACTCCTGGCTCAGGGAACCATGTGGGATCCCGGAGATTGAACCCATGTGTCTCCTGGGTCTGCCGTATGCAAGGCAAATACCCTACCGCTGTGCTACCACTCTGGCCCCTGAAAATTTTTCTGGATAAAGACTCACTGTGAGAAATTGAAGGAAACTTTGCTTGAAAAATGCAAAGCAAGTCCAATGTCTTTGTCATGTAGGTATTTTGCTATAGTTTGTCCATAGCTTTTTATTTTTATAAAATTATTGTATCAATATTTACATAACTGAAGGGTTTATTTTCAGATGGTTGAGGATATATTTTACATCTCTCATCTGTTATCTTATGCTCAATATATTTCAAGTTTGAAAACTTTGTCACAACTATTTCTCTGTATCTCCTATGACATAAGCTACATGCACATCAATTTAACTCCATCTCTAAAGCCTCCATAATAGCCTCTGAACTGGTTTCAACACATCTATGGCAGCAATTCTCCACACAGCTGGAGTGATCTTTTTTAAAAGTTAAAATTAGCAGATCTCCTAAGTATAATCCTGTTATGAACTTCCTTTGCTCGGAAGATCCAATCCAAATTCTTCACACAATTTTTAAACCTAAACGAATATATTTTCAGACCCCCACTTCAGAACCCTCTCAAGCTGTTCATAGAGCTAAGTTAGAGTGCTGTTGTGCTTGGTGATTAGAAGATGAAACTGCTGTTAAGTAAGTATTGACAATGCAGTCATGGCTGCTGACACACACACACACACACACACACACACACACACAAACAATGAGTGGTTAGGAAATGTATGTGATAGGTATAGAGCACACAAATTTTGTGAATTTTCTTCACTAAAATATATAGCATCCAAAATGTGGCCTGCCAGGATGAGTTGGAAAGATAGACAGTCCTTAAAGACAAATTGAATATGGCATTCCACATTTAAGCTATTAAGTGTAAATAAAACTGGCTCAATATGACCTGCAAATAGTATTTTTTCACATAGGCTAGCATTTATCTATTCAGATTTGTTCTATGTTTTCTGTTTTTCATTTTTCTTAGATAGTCACTCCAATGCACCTAATCTCCATGGATAATAATGATGCTTTCTTTCACTAAGCTGCTATAGAAAATGAGTATTTTAAGTGTGGCTAACATTAGGATACAAAAAGTGTTATATATATTTAGTATACTGTACAAAAAACAATTCAGAAAAATTTGAGAATATGGTAGAAACAAGAATTTGTAAAGGAAGTTATGTAAAAAATTTCTGAAAGAAACATATCAGTTAACTAAAAAACATGTGTGATCATTTAAAAGTGACTTAAATTAAGTATAACACAGTTGTAAAGACTATGGGTAAATTATAATTTACACATAATTTTCTTATGGACACTTACACGAGAAATATGAGGTTACATAGTTTGTTTCTACCATTGCAGTTTGCACATATTATTTAATATATAATCTTAAAAGTCTTAATATAAGGCAAGTAGAATTACAATTTATTTTATGTAGCTCCACTTACTTCACCATCAGTCTATATTTTAGGTAAAGAGAATGCTGAATGTAGTGGAAGAAAATCTCTACTGCTTTATTTCCTAAAATTTTGTATAGGATTTTTGGGTAAATAGCTATAGGACACTGCTATTTAATTGCACACTTTGTTTTTAAATGGCTTTTAGAGGACTGCACTTTACAAAGACTAGAAGCACTGATTTGAATATAATTAACAAAAACAAGTCTGCATTGTCTCTAAATCACCAACATGGCTATTTAATTCGCATACAGATATATAAATCTGAAAGCCCCTTCTCCCCCACTTACATGGTTTCTTTCGTTTCTCATGCCATAATTTTTCTGGTTACTAAGAGTGACAATATGAGGAGTGAAACCTTGCTTGCATACCAAATAATAAGGTAATCTTTTACTTTCCTATATCCTCTTTTCATGTTTGGGAAATCTTTGTATCATTTGATATCTTTGCAAGTAATATGTAGGCTGCTGTGAGTTTTATTAAATTCAAATAATAAATTTATTATCATCAAAATTAAAAGCTGTAGATTTCTATGGAAGTGCTCTATCTGTATGACTTCCCATCTTTATAAATTCAATCAAACTTTTAAAAATTTGAAGCTAGTATATTTTTTAATTGTTTACTTTTATCTGTGCAGTAATTTCTGATATCCTCTAGACCCAAAGTTGATTTGGATTTGAATATTTCTATCTCTCTTGAATAAAATAAATATTTTAGTATTAATTCAATTTCATTTAATCAATAGAGTTCTCGTCCCCTGTGTGTGACATTGGGGAAGTGACTTAATCTCTCAGAGTTTATATAAGATTAGATGGTATGTGTTATAATATTACTAATCTTTTTTACTTATTCAAATTTGAGTTTATTTTTATTGAAATTTTAATGTTCTAATGGAAATCATCTATACATTGACTTGAAACTTTATTAGATCATTGAATTGACTTATTAGACATTTCATAGCGAAGTATGGATCTGGTTTGAATGATATATGTAATAGATCTTTATAATAATTCTAGAATCTGAATCTCAAGGATCAATGTGTCATCAGTGTTGGTTTCTCTTAGTCATTTACTCCCAGAGTGTCCACAGGTCATTCTAAAATTATGTTTAGGTCCTTGGATTTTGCTATTGTCATTGTTGATGTTGTTTATTTATTTTGATTATATTTATTTATTTGGGGGCCAAACCCAACAGGCTCAAAGTTATTTCTGGCTCTGTGCTCTGCAATTACTCCTGGCAATGCTCAGGGAAAAATATGGGTGGCCAGAAGGGGAAGTGCGGGGATCAACCACAAGTCAGCACCCTTTAAGGTCCCTCTAGCTCCAAAGTGTTTCTATGTTCTTTTGTCCATTTCTTACCAAAAAATAAAAATAAGTCATGGTGTATCATGATCCCTTGATATCCTCAATTATGTCTTTGAAGACCACTTAACAAGTATAGTCACATTCTGAACTATGAAGGTTAAAATGACGACAAGTGTGTTTTAAGATAACACATTACTCAAAAATAGTCATGATTTTTTAATTCAAAATTCAAGATTTCCAAGGCCCCAAGAGTTAGGGGCTAGAGTATAGCTGACCTGGGTAAGATCACTGATATCTTATTTGGTACCCAAATCTTACAGGATTGATTTCTGAGGGTAGAGACAAGAGTAAGGTCTGATCATAGCTAGGTATGACCCAAAGGAGAAAATAAATCAAGATTTCTCTTTTCTTAAATAGGAACAAGACAACTTGAACAAAAAGAAGAAAGGATGGTCACAGCATAACTGTAATTACTTTCTTTTGGTTTGACTTTTCTTGTTTTGTCAATATATTAAATCAGTGAGACTACTTCCCTGTAATTACTTTTATTTCTTTTCAGGAAACCCACTCTGAGAATAAAGCATATTTCAAGGCCAGTTTAACTCATATCTGATTAATTTACCATGCCTATTAGCAGTAATTTTTATAATATTCCATATGACCCATAACCTAGTTCAAGAACATTTTAATCTATATGTAAATATAATACAACAGAAATTTTCTCTAGGGTCTATGAAGGACTGGCATTTTAATATTAGCTATAATGACAACAATAGAAATGCTTCAGTAATGTTTCTATGTGCCCATAACTATTTATTCTTGATAAATTCAACAATAATTTTTGCATTAAAATTTACAAAAAATAAAATACGATCTGGTATATGTCAAATATACAAACATTTTTCACTCTATTTAAGAATATATTAATGTTTTTGTATGAAACTTGCCACTGGAGATGGTGGGGATAGGACAGGGAAAGGAACAACAAGACAAGAGTGTAGGGAAGAGTTCAATCTGGAGGAATTGGAGAACTAGAAAGTTGATAATGACAGTTTTGTAAACCACAATACCAAAATGGAAAAAAACGTGTTTACACATAGGTAGGGGAATGAGAGAAAAATTGTGGTCTTTGATGTAGGAAAATGGAGACTGGTGAAGAGATTGTTGTGGGAATATTGTACACCTGAAACTTAATCACAAATAATTTTGTGATTCTTGTTAACTCAATTTAAAAAAAGAGAATATTACAACTATAAAAATTGAGTTGCAGAGCTAGTACAGGTAATCAAGTGTTTGTCTTCATGCAGTCAACTGAGTTTGTATCCCTGACATTATATTTAGTATAATTTAACAACTCTTAGAATGATCCTTCAGTATAGAGCCAGTAGTATGTCCCAAGTACCACAAGATGTAGGTCAAAAAACTAAACAAGACCCCATAGCAACTATGTTACCTAAAATTTTAAAACAAAATATATTTTTTAAAAAATGCCTTAAGGAAAAACTAATATGATACTTTATTCTTCGTGAAATTTTAGTTTTCAATTGGAGACATGAAATGAATTTCACTAAAGACTTGCAAATAAAATTATATTTATTTTAGAACAATATTTTTCTTAATCGACTATACCAACCCATGGGGGGGGTTACAATTTGGGTGCTAATTTTCTTGAAGTAAAATTAGGGAACTCTTTCTGTTTTTCTTCTTCACTTACATAAACATTTGGCAGAGAGCGAGAATGCTAATAATTTTCTGTAAAGGGGATGTTAGGCCAACTAAGGTAAGGAACTTCTGTTCTAGACACATGCTTATAAAATATTATTATTTTACATGGCATACATGCAAATGCTAGATTCAGGATTAGTCATTGAGTTAAAGTGTTTGAAAAACTTGTATATGTTGGGGTCTGAGCGATAGCATATTAGTAGGGAATCCCATATGGTCCTCTGAGCCTGCCAGGAGTGATTCTTATGTGCAGAGCCAGGAACAAACACTGACCACTGCCAGTGTTACCCAAAATTAAAAAAAAAAAAAAACTGGTATATGTACCAGAAATTGAGGTAATCATATTTTTCAAAGTCACATAACTACCTCAAGATGGAACTTCTTAATTCTAAGCTAGAAATGTGTATCAAATGATATTCCACATGTGTTTTGTCAACTATCAAGCAAACTAGGTCAATTGTTTTAAAAGTTACTTTATATACAGTGCTATTGAAGACTTTAATTTGTAAAAATTTTGTGTTACTTTATATTTTATAAGATTTTCTTATTAATGTGCATAGCTTTGTTGTTAATTACAAGAATATAAGATTACAGGATCTATTAAAATTGCTATAGTTATACGTTAAGTAAAATTTAAGTAGTTACCATATATTTAATTTTGACTCTGTGGCAGGTACAGAAAAAGAACTTTTCTTACATTTTCTAAATTCTGTTGAAGTGTCTTTCTATTAAATCAAATTTTTATGCCTACTCTGAATAAATTTAAATTCATTTGCTCTTATTCAAGATACTTTAATTTGGAGATTTTTAACTTTATATTCTAAACTAATATATTCATTTTAATAGAGTTTAACCTTTTTTGAAATATACTATGAAAAACTGATGCATCAATAATTTTGGAACATAGATTTATGTCATTGCTTTCTTATGCTTCACTTTTCATAGCTCTAGGAAAATCCATTAAGTCTAAGGTACATTAATGCGCTTTTACTATTTAATGTCTCTTAACTTTTCTTGTTTCAGAAGTTCACTCTTCATTATTTTAATAAATACAAATACATAGCATATTATTATATACTAGCTACAGGTCTCTACACCACTTCATAATTTACCTTGCATGTGGTATTCATAACTAATAGTTATGATAATTTTAAATATAAGATCAATTATTGAGAGGGAAGGAGGGATGGTAAAAAACAACAACAACAAAAAAAAAAAGATCAATTATTGAGGTATTTTAGACCAACTTAATTCAAACTATTGGCATATAAACTTCACCACAGGCATAAGAACTTCCATCATTTTTTTTATATTCTGTAGCTCAAGATGCAATATTTTTAAATACTGATAACATGCTAACTTGTAATGTTACTTGTTTGAGCAGATATTATTTTGCATGACATATTAAGATACTTTGGTATAGTTTAAGTATCACTTATACCACATACTTATATACTTGATTTTAAGTGACCCCCTCCCCAATTTTACTCTAAAAACTTGGAAAACTTAGTGACTTGAGTATAAGTCAAGGTGAAAAATCAGCAATCACTGGTAAACTTCAAAAATAAAAATATATACCCTAAACTATTACAGTAATTGAGGAATCAGTAGGTTAAATGTTTTTCATGTATATTGCTAAAGAAAGACTATAAACTACCAACAATAACTTTAAAACTTTAAATAAAGTGCAGAAAACTGGAACTTAACATGTAATCTAGCTAAATCAAGGCTAAATCAATCCTTTAAAACTGGATTCTTCATCATCATCATCATCATCATCATCATCATCATCATCATCATCATCATCTGTATGTCCAAACAGAGCTTCAGCTGCATCTGATGTGATGGTATTAGCATAGACATTGTCATCATCACTGAGTTTGCATCATCATCACTACTGTCAGTAGTATACAAAGTGCAGAATAGTGTGGGTTAAATAGTTCGGTGGCATCCAGTTCATGTTGGCTGCCTATCTCTTCAGCTCAGCCGCGACTTGTGGATTGAACTGAAGCACTGCCCCCTCCAGCAGAGCGCAGAAGACGACTGGAGACTATGTGCATTTGATTCAGTGTGTGCACACAGAACCAAATAACCTATAGGACCCGAGTATAAGCCGAGTTTGGGTTATTCGGCTATACTTGAGTATATAGGTAATTGAATTATTCAATAAATGCTTATGGAAAAGAGATAATCAAGTAAATGGAGAAAACTATTCATATATTGTCCTGCCTTCCTAATGAAAACTGTACAAAAATAAATTTGTTTTATATTATATAACCGTATGAGGAGGTAGGGCCGACCTTTGCATAAATATAATGACATACTAGTAGTCAACAAAATGAGTGTATATTTACTATCCTACACTCAGTAAAGGATGTAAAAAATTGAGTGAAAACGAGCTCCTGTTTTATGGACCAAGTAATCTTTTTATAATAAATTACAATATAATTTGATAAACTCCCTAACAATTATCTACAGAGAATTCAGTAGAAGTTAAAAGTAAGACACATCTAGGTTTTACATAGGGGATCAGAAACTACATTGGGGGAATAAATGGCATCTATTTAAAATGTTTATGATGAAAATGAATTTGTTGTGCACATTAGGGATATACTGTTCTTAAAAATTGAGAAAAATATATGTGATATGATTTATGTGGAGACTGAAAAACTTTAAAGTGAAAAAGGCAAGGACCATTTATATTTGGAAAGAACCAATGAGCCTTACTTACATTTGCTTAATGAGATATGGAGGAACACTTAAAAAGTACTTGGCAGAAAAGTGATATGACCAGGTTTACACTTTGCCAAATATATTCTGATGCTGAACAAAAATTGAAAGTGAGTTAATTATTTAGGACATCATAAGATATTTTTAGGAATATTGTGGAGTCTTAAATCAAGATTATAGTAGGGACTGGAGAGATAGCATGGAGGTCGGGTGTTTGCCTTGCATGCAGAAGGATGGTGGTTGGAATCCCGGCATCCCATATGGTCTCCAGAGCCTGCCAGGAGCAATTTCTGAGTGTAAAACCAGGAGTAACCCCTGAGTGCTGCCGGGTGTGACCCCAAAATCAAAAATAATAAATAAATAAATAAATTTTAAAAAGATTATAGTAGCATTATGAAAGGAAATAAGCAATAGACTACATTGGGAATGGGAAAAGAAAGGGAGAAGATAAAATTTGGCTTCTATTTTTAGAAATGCCTATGTTAAGAACAAATATTCATATTTAAATAATTATATATTATAATAAGAAAAAGCAAGTCTCTCAATAGAGTTATTTTTCTTGGCTTTTAAAAATCAGGCAAACCTGTCTAGAAAGCAGTCCACATTCTTCTCTGACATGAGGTAGATCCATTTGTAAATGTTTTCAGAAACCAATAATAAATACAAGGAGGCTAACATAAAAGATACATGAATTTGGTCAGAGGTGTTTCAAAGAGAGAAGACAGCAAAATATTATAGGATTCATCAAAGAAGTTTTAAATGAATAGTTTGACAATAGAAAACTAAGAGAAAATATTGCCTTGATTAAGAGAGGAGAGTTAAAAAGAAAGAGCATGCCTGTGTTAAGGATAGAAAAGAAAATCAAACAAAGACTTCAAGAAGCTAAGCATGAGTCAACTGGTATTAAAATTATGCAGCCATTGAATGTACTACTAATATTACCTTGTATTTTGAGGTTTAAAATCAGATTATGATTAGTAAGGATGTCATGAGATAGTCTATTATGCATATTTCAGACATTTGTAAATAATCCAGCCAAAAGATTTATCTTATTTTATTACCTAAATGCTGTGAATATTAGTACATATTTAAAAGGAAATCTAACATAAAAAACTATCCATGATAAAATTTGGAATTATGTCATTTTTTTCATACATGGCATGTTAATATAGCTTATATAAAGTCCAATTACTTTGGTTAGCAAACATTATAAACAAAATCTAACCAGTATTTAAAGGTTGAAGATTTCTGTCCTTCAGACACCTAAATTTATCTGTCACAATAGTCTATCTTTATAAAGTTGGCTCCCAGGAGAACAGAGATTGTCATACTAAACAGAGTTCCAGAGATCTTTGTGTGCCACCAACTGATCAGATTTTGATATTTATTCCTGTCATTTTCTATTTCTTTCACTGCTACCGACCATATAATAAGCTGGCAGGCAGTTCTGCATTTATCACTCTCCCATCTATAAAAAGAAAGATCATAATTTAGTGTAACTCTTGTAACTGCCATGATGAATGTCACAAGGGATTTGAAAGGCTGTTTCACTATTCCAGCATTCTGAGCAGCTCAGATGTCCAGTCTTTTCTCAGATCCCACTGAGTGTATGTGAACAATTCTCTTATTTTGCTATTCAGCATGAGTTATCATAGAAGTTTGCATAAAAAACATGAAAACAAAGACATCTCCATTTACAATATACATCATTGTTGTTTATTCCAATATGTAATTTGAGATTTTTTCATTTGTGTATAATTTTCTCTTGCATTTTTGAGGCTGAAGTAACTCCCAGTAATAAAGCTTGCAAAATGACATTGCTTCAGTGAAACTAATTTATTCTGATTATTCCTCATTACTTTATATATTCTAATTGCTCTTCAGAGCTTTGTCGAAGATGCACACAATCACCCACAATGTGTGTGCCTCCAGTTATAATTTTCATAGACAACATGGTCAACACGTACAAGTTGTACATACCAATCTGATAACTTAGTTGTAGTAATTGGATTTTCCATGTAATTATAAGAGGTAATGACATTTTAAGCACCTTTTACAGGTGCTGGGAGAGTTGCCTTTTTTTTTTTTTTAATGTGAAATAGCATTAAGAAAGTCTAAGTTCATGGAATCCTTCCAGACTATAAAGGTGCCTTTCAACTGTAAATAGCACTTTTCATTAGAGTATAATTACAATCCTGACCACCTGCACTGCATTTTGTGACATCAGTCACACCCTAGGGCAAGCAAATCCTGAGAGTCTCCAGGTTAGGGATTTACATGCTGGGAAATTAAATGCCTGCCCATTATCAAGTAGCAGTCATAGATGTCAGGTCATAATTTGGTAGTTTTGATTTTATATTGCCTTTTCTGTATCAAGGATGAAAAATATGTTGTTTAGTTTAATTGATATGATTAGAAATCAGACTTGGTATGCTTCAAGAAAAAATACTCTGTTGTGTATGTAAATATTTTGGGGGATTACTATGTTGCTCACCCTAATCTGTGCCCTACCCTAGGGTGTGACCTGGCATTATGCCCCCACCCTAGGGTAGGACCTGATTCTGCTTCCACCATTGGTTGGTATCTGATCCCACCATTGGGTGGGACCTGACTCTGGAGTATAAGAGCAAGGGTCTGTGGAAGGCGAGGAGCTTTTTGCTGGCTGGAACTGAATCTGAGTCTTTGGACTTCAGTTTTGTCCATCCGAATAAAGCAAATATTTCCACGAGCCTGATTGTCTGCGAGCTGTTTACCCGCCGTTTCACCTCAGAACCGTGGGCTAGACAGGGTGGCAGACGCGTGCTCCGAGCTGGAAGAAAAGGGCCTTATTCTCCATCCCTCCATCAGTCAACCTCTTCAGGGGCTGACCTGCTACAATACTCAGCATATGTTTGATGTGTGTGTGTGTGTGTGTGTGTACAGGTGTGTTTGTGTATCCGAACAATTGTGTATATTAGTCATCTCACTATAAAATAGCTAACCTGATGGTTTATCTGCATTTGTATTGCAGTCAAATTCATGATGTTTCGCCCTGTTCTTCTGAATGCATGTGAAAGTTAGCTCAATTAGTCAAAGTATTTACTGAAATACTAGAAGGGGATAACCTGTATTCTCTGGTGTCTGGTGGAAGAAATAAATGGAAGATAAAGTGATTTGGATTCTCTGAGTTTATTCTACCACTACCACTGTCTTACTTTGCTGAATTATTTTTACCTTAACAAAAGAATAAAAAAAAATGATGATAATAATTATTGTGTAGTATTTTATTATATAGTAATTACAGAAAGCAGATATATTATAAATATTGTGCCAAGTAATAGCAAACTATTGATAATGAAAAACAGCTGTTGCTATTTAAAAAATAACATAGTTGGAAAAGACAGACACAGATGCTGGTGTTTACATTTCAACCCAAAATAATGTGTGGTGCACTAAAGTGAAAACTAGTTTGTGATATTGATAGGGAAAATCATAAACTATATTAAATGCATGTACATATATTAAAATTGTTTAATTTGTTGAAATTCATCTCCATGACAAATGTAAAAATACTCATTTAATTTATTTTTATTTTGAATTCTCAGTTCAATTTTTGCTAGGTTCATTTCTTAATGTAATGAGAAAATACACACCCAGCTCATCATGCCCTTTTTCCTTTATTACTTATGTATCGTTTCCCCTGTGGTAAATGTCAGGCAGTAAAGTAAAAAATATAGCTCATTTGGTGTTTGAAATATATCTAGAAATGACTCCATGTGTCTGAGGGAGGCACTGCTATTCTACGGTTCAGTCTGTTTCTTTTCCACATGTTTCAACAGGTCTGATTCCCTGGTTCCCAACAGGTCTGGCTGTCCTTGTCCGAGTGTGGTCATGCAATCTCTTGACAGAAGTGAGATTAAGGAATATTTGACCTGTATGCTGGAGAACTAACAGTATTTCTGTCGACATACTCATTTATTAGGGGAGGGCTTCAATTCCCCAATTGGCTGTTCTTGTCTTATGCCTTCCATAACAAAAAAGGTTAGAAAAAAATAGGAGACCAAAAATAGCAAGTAATTTTCACATAATTCTTATGATAGAATTTGTATAGCAGAAACAGATTCAAAAGTCATGCTGTTTTACTTTTGCATTTTAATATAGTTAGAATTTTAATATAGTTAGAATTGTAGCTATGGTAAATTATTTGGTTTTTAAGCAGGCAGACAGATGATGTTGGATAGGGAAGAGATAGCAGTGAATTCTCAGGAAGTAATAAACCAAAATGTGATTTAAAGAACTTGCTCTGTCACTAGCTCTAATTTACCCCAAAATCATGAAGGTCAGACTTCCTTGTTGCACATGGTACTGGTCCCAATAAGAATCTAATTAGAGAAAACTGATCTTGCAGGAAAGAAGATTCAACAAAATAATATATTATGAGAAGAATCTCAAAGAAAACCGTGGAAGTTTAAAGTACTTTTTACTATTACAATTAAATGCAGGCCAAAGCAATTTGAAGACTCTCTGAATAAGACCCCATCTCAAAAGCTGTTCAAGGGTCAAAGTGATAGAACAACAGGCAGGATGCAAACAAATGATCTGGGTTCAATCCTCAGCACCACAAATGGTTACTTGATTCCTGCAGGAGTGATCCCTGAGTGCAGAGCTAGGAGGAAGCCCTAAGCTCTGCTACAAATGACACCCAAATAACAAAAATTAGTTAAAACAAACATAAAAACCCATAGAAACCATTTAGTGTCCTCTCCTGTGGAGAAGCTCACACTCTATTGAGCACTTCTCTCTGTGTCTCTCTCTCTCTCTCTGTCTCTGTCTCTCTCTGTGTCTCTTTCTCTCTCTTCTATCTTTCTTTTCTCTCCTTTTTCCTCTCTGCATCGAAATCTCCCTCTTTCCTTTATCATACATTTTTTATTAATATCTTTGTTTCCCTTATCATACTTTTGAAATAAAACTATTTTGTTAGCCATGTATCTCCTCCTGAAATTCGGTTCTGCAAGCATACATGACAGATATTGGAACTTTTGTGGCAATGAGTACTGACTTTCATCTCATACAGAATGCAATCCCTCACTCCAACCTGATGCTATGGTTCCTCAAGAACTGGGATGATAGGGCTGATGAGATAGCATGGAGGTAGGGAGTTTGCCTTTCATACAGAAGAATGGTGGTTCGAATCCGGTCCTCCGAGCCTGCCAGGAGCGATTTCTGAGTGTAGAGCCAGGAGTAACCTCTGAGCGCTGTCGGATGTGACCCAAAAACAAAACAAAAAAAATAAAAATAAAAACAACAACCGGGGTGATAAAGATTAGTAGTCTCTGGGTCATGAAAATTAAAAGTACCTATGTAACAGCTTGAGTGTTTCTCAGTGTTTGTGGTGGATCTTAAGTCCACAACTTTCCCAGGAACTCTATTAGGGTATACTAAGAAGGCAATATTACTCTTTCCTGAGGCTACCCACTCTACCCACTTCTACTGACATGATTTGGGAAAATGCCCAAAGTATCTATTTATGTTTCATGTTTCCAAATACTGAATCAAATTTTTGATGCTGCCTTTTAGGACATTTGAAAGGTATGGTTATTGTTAATCATTCAAACTGTAGTCATTATTAGATAATGATAGCTTACAGATATCCTCAGTGTTATGATATACAAAATAAATTAGCGAATAATAATAAATTTTCTCTATGGAGACATTTACAGCATAAAGGCAAAGTCTATACTCATTGTCTCTTCCCGATTGAAAACTATGACCACATAATTCAGTGGAGCTATCTTTTATAGAGCACCTTTAGATATACCCACAATTTTTTGTTTTCTTTAATTAAATAATATAAAGACAGCATTAAAACCAAATACAATTCACGACCTAATTCTTTTAGTCCTACTCTCAGATCATTTGAACATTTTGTTCCCCTCACTGGGTTCAGCACAGGAATAACAACATTCACCACTCAAAGAGCAGTAAAGCTAAGATGATGAGTGAGTTTAGTTAAACTTTTACTTATTGCCCTGAGGTCAGATTGTGTATGCAAAGAAATACCAACAATTTGAGATAATTTAAAAAATAATGTCAGCAAACATAAATAATGCAAGGAGTACTTACTGGTTCGATTTATCCATAAACATCAACTCTCATAGTCCTGAAACTCTTGCCTCAGATTCAGTCCAAAATTTTTGACCAAGTTCAAACTAAACAGGCAACTCAATTTTTCTATAATGGCTGATTGTCTCTATTTAAAATGTGATTCTACCAATGTCGATTTTCACAATGTCAAATTGCTTACTCACTGCAATTAACCCCTGCCATTAAGCTTTGTAATTCCAATTCCGCCTTTTGTTTATAGAATAATTCATCTTTCCAACTATCATTTTAGAGTTTCTTGAAAAAATATGTAAGCAGAATTAGAATCAACAGGTTCATAACTAGACATCTCTTTCAGTGAATCAAATTCTATAGGGCAGAGAGGAGCTGATGTTGGTCACTAAATAATTCAATAGTATAACCCTAAATAGACATGAAATCCAGAAATTCCCCCAGATCACAGGGACTTTGAATCACCAATTTTCCTATATCCTTTATTTTTCTGTCTCTAACTCTTATACCTTCTAGTTCCAAATTTACCAAGAAAACCCAACAAGTTCTGAATAAAATCAATTAAATGATATTCTGCAAAAGAAAACACCTATTTACCTTTTGTATTTTAATACTTCAACTTTTGTGCCAATTTTAAAAAACAAGAGCGATAGTACAGCAAGCATTACATGCTGCTCCCCTAGGTTGGGTCCCGGCATCCCATATGGTCCCCTGAGCACTGCTGGTTTGTTTGTGGACCCAAAATAAACCAAAAAATAAAAATAAAACAAGCTCTCCTTAATGAGTTCCTATGACCTTGACTCTACTCCATATGATAATCATTTATAAAAATATTATAACAATTATATGTGCTTGATTCCTTGCTAGACATATGTCAATAACAGAAATTTAATATCTAAATAATTGTTGCCTCAAATGAACTTTTAATTACATTGAGGAATCAAACTTTAATGAAATAATTGCATATTCTTATATATGTAAAATTATATATTTTATATATGGCAACTTGGAAATACAGAGATTAAGGATCAAATTAATAGTTGTCTGTAGAGCTAACATGCAGATATAAAGTAGATGAGAGTTGAGAATAAGTATTTATAAAACGAAAAGAAAATACATTTTGATAGGTAGTTAGGATCTATCTTTTGAGGCCTCAAAATTTTAACAAATGCGATTTAATATTAAGTAGTCAGAAACTTTGAAAATTCTAATTGGGAGAAAAATTATGAAAGTGATAATTATTACATCCAAGTAGCTATAGATTCTATATCATTTACATGATGAAAGCCACTTAATTTAATTTTTCTAAATCAGATTAATCAGACATCACTTCTGTGTATAAAAGGTAACTAGCACTATATTAGATTTGCTCTATTTCTCTTTGGCAGGAAAGGTGAGCCCTCTTTGAAATTCATATAAAAATTTAAAAAATTCATATTAAAAAATGAACAGGAGTCTCCAAGACATTTATCTACTGTGGTTGTTCCTGGTCAAACACACATTTCTCTCAAAGCAACTTACAACATCTTCCTTGTTCCAGGTAAGAATGTGTCCTTCATTGGAAACAGCAATACTGGTCTTTTTGTGTTTTATCTCCTTTCTGGACACAGGTTGGAAATCAGGGATCCTGCCATCTGGGTGCTATGTAGAATGGAACACCATATCTTAGCATTTTAGAAAACTGTCAACTCTGATTCCTTCTCCATCCTGCAGGCTCTATGCTATTTAAATTATTTTGTCAGTTTTGCAGTTTTTTCCCTAAGCATGGACTTTCTTTTATTAGCTTAGTCTTAGAAAAGTTTGGCATTCTCTCAGGATTTTCTCACATTTCTTTCTGTTTGTAGCCTTGTTTCAGAGAAATCACTGCTAACCTAATATTCCAGACTCAACACAAAGGGCTGCTGAGATAGTCCCTACAATCTACCTCAAATTATGTCCACCTCAACGATAAAGGAACTTGGAGCCAAATTTAGTATATCAATGATTTAATTCTTGGCAAAAGGAAGCATTGGATGAGGAGTAAGATGGAAACTAGGAAGATGGTTTAAGGATTTTGACACTAAGTCACAGGTGGTTTTTAAGTGTCCAGTGAAGGAGACTTGTAAAATAATGAAGGAGATTTGTTAGGTGGGGGAGATGGCAATATTTCCAGGCTGTCAAAGGTGGGCTTAGAAACATTTTCAAATTAGACACTAAGGTGTCTCCCTTATTAGGAGATCTTGTATAAAAAAAAGAGCATGACAACCAATCTTCTTGTTATTGCACATTTCTCCTATCCTCACAGCGATTCCTGCTGTGAGATTGTCAAACAAACATGTAAGACCTAGTGCAGAGCTTGTAGCCGGAAGCAGCACAAAGCAGTTTCTAAAAATCTTTTTAGTTTCCAGATGTGAGTTGAACAATTAGTTTCCTTTTCTTTCCATAGCTTGTATTTAGCATAGAAAAGAAGTGGCACTATGTTGAAATCACTGAGAGAAGACTACTACTAGGCTAATAGAGAGGAAAGCATCGTGTTTGGGAGATATACTGAAGGTAGGTAAAGAAAGAAAATTACATAGGAACCAGCACTAGTTGAGTTTGAAAAAGGAGGCATGAGGGATCTTATATTTTTCATATAAGATAGCTAAGAATGCTTAGAAAGCAATTGGGAAGTAATAGATTCCGTTACATCTTCATAATCTGCAAAGAGGAGCCCTTTTACTTTAATAATCATAATGTCTTGAATATATATTTGAAAATAATTTTTATTGCCCTAGGCATTGGGAAATAAGGAAAATTGATCCTTGAGTGATATAGAATGTTAACTAAGTTAATATACTTAAAACTCACTTATGTCTGAAAATGAGACTTGATGCATATGATTTGTAGCTGGTCTTATTCCCACTATATGTGACAGGAACAAGCAGAAATCAAAGCCAGGAAAATGTCACAGTGACTGTCCAAGGAATCAAGCTGCTGCGAACCAAATTTTAGAGTTATGAAATAGAGACTTTGTCATGAATACTGACAACATATATTCTTATTCTTCTATTTCTGGCTCATGTAGCATTGTACTAGTCACAAAACATTTTCTTTGAAATTATCTATAATTACTTGATCAATGAAATTTAACAGAAGTGCCAGAAATGGCTTGTCCAAGAAGTCACCATTTAATTGATCTGGCAAGGCTATCGTGTTGTTTCTTCTCAGTTGATGAAGCTGTATAAACTGAAATTTATGGCAACCTAAATAACTAAACAACAGAAATCCACTGACTCACACTGGATAGGTAAGAGCAACAATGTTCTATGTTCTGCCATATGAGGTGGAAGCTTTGTTATTGTCACACCGTCTTTTATAAGTAGTTCCCATAATTAGATTTTGTATTAGGATTTCACAAAACATATGTTAATATCTTTATTGTTGGAGTGCTCACTGGATATTTTACTTGACACTTCCTTTTGTACTGTTGTGGTGTTTCACCCTTCTTTTACCCTTCGTCTCTCAAACCTAGGATGAGAGCTTCCAGAAGGACTCCGCCCATATTTGGCATATTTTATTTTTCCCCCATTTTAGTACCTTTCTCTTCTTCAAACAAAACCACATAACTTGAACTATCTAGTCCCGCCTCCCAATTAGAGCGGGAAATAAGGGAGGTACCAAGACCAAACAGGTGTAGGACCTCTAAGTAGTAAGCTAGGCACAGAGGGGACCACTTATTCTAGCAGTCCCGGGGGTGAGGGAGGTAGATATGGGAGGCAGGATGGGAGCGGAGGTGGAGGGAGGACAATTCGGTGATGGAAACTCCTCTGTTTTTATGTTAATATGTACCTAAAATATTATCATTAATGATATGTAAGCCACTATGATTAAAATAAATATTATATTAAAATAATAAATAAATAAAAAAGACCATGGCTTAAAAAATTGCTTATAATGCCGTCATTTTTGGCATTCAGTGCTCTGACATCGATACCACCAAACCTTTATCTGGAGTTTCCTAAGCATCCACAAGCCCACCTCTTGGCTGATAAGAATAATTTACTTTACAACTAAATGTTACAACTAAATGATATTGGAATTATTGAAAAAAATTATGAAAAAAATTTTGAAAATTCTTATACCCACATTGTCATCTAATCACCATCTGAAATTTTACTAAGTTGTTGATGGTTGAACATTATTTTATTGAATGTGTTAAGCTTAAGGGCTTCTATAATTATTTCACATGTTATTTGATATATTCTCACTAGGATATCTGTATTGAGAAATATGGAGGTGTCACACAGCCACATATGGGGATGTGCAGACCAGAATTTCAAGGATCTGTGACACTGATGATAAGCTGATATGGCAGACGCTGTGTATTCTGTGCATAGAATCTGGGGCTTCTGAAAGTCTTAATGGAAGGGGAAGAGATGGCCTGCTCTTCTCCCTAAAATGACCTCACTGATCTCAGCTTCCAAACCATCATAGTGCACTTTTTGGTGACTAAATTTCTGCTGAGATTAGTGGAAAAGGAATAAATTTGGGTCATTGTCATGATGGCAGTTGTGGAATGTATATGCAGCTGCTGAGGCCTCGGCACCCACTCCTGAGGTGCCCCAGAGCAATCAGTGGCAATACCAGTATATCCGTGAGTTTTTGCAGTTTTGACTTGCCTCTGTTTGAGAGTTAAATGAGTCTGCCGCCCTGAATGGACTGACATGGCGGCAGCTGAGGATCCTGTGCATGGCTCCAAACATAATTGAAGAGCGAAAAGTTTTAAATCAAAGTGATACTGAAATGTTATAAAGGGCAAAACAGTTCCAAAATAATATTAAGGTAAATTGAGAGCATATTTATGAAACTCAAATGTCCAAAATTGAATATCACAGAGGACTAGTGAAAAATAATTTAACTCCCAATTTTATTTTACTTTTAATATCTAAAGGATCAGAACTTGTGTTCAGCTTCAAGTAAATGTGGCATTTATAGTCTACCTATAAGTGCAAATACCCTGACTGAGATTTAAGAGAGTGAGAGAACATAAAGTCTAAACATGAAGGCTATAGCTATTAGTTCATGTTTGGACTTCCTTAGAAATATGGATAAAGTAGGACTGGAGTGATAGCACAGCAGTTAAAGTATATTCCTTATACGTGGCTGACCTCGGTTAGATCCCTGGCATCCTATATGGTCCCCTGAGCCTACCAGGAGTGAAGACTGAGTGCAGACCCCAAAATAACACCTTAGCACTGCCAGGTGTGGTCCAAAGATCAAAAAGAAAAATAAATAAATAAAAAATATAGATAAATGTAGAGAATAATTTAAACAAAACTTCAAAAAAAAAACTAGCATAAAAGGTGAATTAGGATAAAATGTTAAATATAACCTATTACATTCACAAATAGCTATATTCCATTTGAAACTTTTGGAATAAGGAAAAATATAAAGACTAAAAATAAAGTTTTTTGGACTAAAGTGAAAAATGAATATTTTTCCTGTACTAAGGTTAACAAAAGTGAGCCAAGTATCTGATAAGTACAAAGGAACAGAGGTCATATCTTCTAGACCTTGCAATACTCAATATTAATCATCACCTTTATTTTTTCACTAATGAAGATAATTTCTTTTTGGTTTTTGGTCACACCCGGCAGCGTACAGGAATTACTCCTTGTTCTGCTCAGAGAGGACCATATGGGATGCCAGGATTTGAACCGGGGTCTATTCTGTGTTGGCTGCATTCCAGGCAAACACCTTCCCACTGTGCTATCGCTCTGGCACTAATGAAATTAATTTAATTTGAGCAGCAAACTTTAAATCTACCACTCTTCTTCATTCCTTTATAGCAGTGGTCCTCAAACTATGGCCCGCGGGCCACATATTGTATTTGTATCTGTTTTGTTTCATCATTGCAAAATAAGATATAGGCAGTGTGCATAAAAATTTGTTCATAAATTTTGTTTTTACTATAGTCAGACCCTCCAATGGTCTGAGGAACAGTGAACTGGCCCCCTGTTTAAAAAGTTTGAGGACCCCTGCTTTATAGTGAGTGAGTTATGCTATTAGAAATATAAGCTAGGGCATTTTGTTGTATGTCTACTATAACATCTTGATATTTCAGCTTTCATGCACAGATGTCAATTATTTACCCAATGTAAAGAAACATGCACACAAAGGAGTAAGAAGCAGGCCAGGAAAAGAATAAATACTGCAAAATTTTGTTTTTGCTTCTGAAACTGAAAAAATCCAGTGATTCTCATATAGAAGATAAATATTCTACCAGTGAACAACATGTGCAGCAATTGCAAGTTTTGATCTTTATTATCTTATAAGAATTTCTTAATTTTTTTTTTTTTTTTGGATTTTGAGTCACACCCAGCAGCGCTCAGGAGTTACTCCTGGCTTTGCTCTCAGAAATCGTTCCTGGCAGGCTTGGGGGACCATGTGGGATGCTGGGATTCGAACCACCGTCCTTCTGCATGCAAGGCAAATGCCTTCCCTCCATGCTCTCTTTGGCCCCTAGAAGTTCTTAATGTTTTGTAATCATTCCTCATCATAATCAATTTTTAAAAGGCGGTGTGGATATTTAAGGAGTTTTATAAATCACTCATTTCCTTTTGTAGAAAATAATAAACTTGAAGTGGTAAAAAATCCTGAAATTGACCAGAGGTATTTTTTTCTTTTATTTCTTGTCATGGAGAATGTCTGTCAAACAATGAAATCTCTTAGGCCTATGCTAGATAACTAGTTTATGTTACTCTGCCCCAAGACAATGGTCCCAACTATGAGGTAGAATGAATTCAAATGCCATATCAGTGATAAAGGACATTTAGTTGTTTGAGCATCTGGAATAAGTTATTTTTCAAACTGAATTAAGTGGTCCCTTATGCATTGTTTTTTAACTGTTATCTTCTAGACATTTGTGCAAACAGTTCTTCATTGTGACAAATTGTCCTAAGTATTGTATTCCTTAACTGTATGCAACAAATTTCAAAGCTATGTCCTCATGCTAACATAACTCTCATATGATTTCTAATTCTTCCTACTGAGGATAGGAATAACCTAGTTATGAAATTAATCTGCTCAGCAAATGCTTATAATAGATAAAATAATAGACTAAAAACAAAACCACAAATAATACGAAATGTACCCATATTTCTTGAAAAATTTAAAGCCATACCAAATGGCAAATCAAATGCAAACAAACATCAAGAAATATCTCAAAAATCTGAGACAAACTGAATAGAATTTTGAAAATTTCCTGCCTAATTAATAGAGTTGACATGTTCCTTGTGAGATTCTGTCATTAATATCACTTAGTAGTTTAGGTGTCTCTTATAGGTGATTTTTGACATCTTAGATGTGTGATGCACAAGTGAAAGGTGATAATAAGATGATAACATAGAAAATGTGATGAGTGAGTAAGTAATTTCACACATACATATATATTGGGGCCATCCCTGGTTGTGCTCAGGGCATACTCCTGGCTCTGTGCTCAAGTATCTTTCTTGGCATGGTATGAGGGACCATATGGCTTGCTTTGAATTATACCTGTTTTCAGTCCTGTTAAGGCAAGCACCTTATCCACTGTACTAATGCTCCATCCTATTACAGATTCTATTTTAAATTATTTAATAGGTAAGTTCTTGTTGACTAGGGGAAAAAAGAAGCTTTAATTTTATAGTCATTGATGCACCATCTCTGCCTTTTTTTCCTGAGGGCCATGGACTCCATAGGATGACTGCACAGTATGACTTCCATATATAAATCACAGCCTGCCACCTGTTATTTAATAGCTAGCCATGCTGACTCAATAACAGTAAGATTCTGTAAAATTGTTCCCTCCAGCTTTAGGTGTTCCCCATAGAGGTAATTGACGAGAAAATAAATTTTCTGAACAAAGAACTAGAAGTTACAGACCTGGGAATATTTTTAACGCTGTAGAAGTTAACTTTTTGTCAGTGACAATATGTCTGCATCTTCATTCTTCAAAATTATTGTTATAAATTTTCATCACAAATAAATGGATTTGTGTGATTTTTTCCAATTAAAGAACTTCAATATTCCCACTAGAGATCTATAATGATTGCAGAGGTTCTTGGTTACTTAGATTTTAACTTTTTTTTCCCTTTGCAGCAGGTTTGTCAGTAGTCAAGTGCTATATCATATATAAGGAAAAAAAACACCATTGCAAAACCAATTTGCTAAGGGGTTTGTAAAATCCAACTTTAAATAGTTACTGAAGCATCAAAGGAAGGGGCAATGAAACAGATATTTTTATCAGTTTCTCAGGGTCAAGCATATAACTAATTCATCAAATGTCTTTCTGTTAAAATTATTTGAAAAGTAAACAACCTGTCCTGTGCAGATGTTATATTTAATAACTCTGATGCTTCAAAGAAAACAGTTAGTGGTGGAACAAATAAAATTGTCTACCACTATTGAAATTGCTTCAGTGCTCTGATAAAAACTTGCATTAATCAATACTTAATAATAAATCTGAGAAAATTTGACTTACAGAAGTTTTAACTCATTTTTTCCTTTTTCTTTATGTCAGTTACATATAACTTAGAGGACAAAGATATTAAACATTCTAATTATAAAAAAGATTGAATTTCTTGTGTAAGGTAGTTGACTATCTCTGTTTTAGTAATAAAATTTCTCAATGTATTCTTTTATATAGATTGGCCCTTAAAATGCAACTAAAATTTGTTCAGAAGTCTGAAATATCTATCATCAATTTTTGTTGACTATTTTCTTAGAATTTAGATATGGCTCTTTTTATCCTCACAAGACATGCTACAACTTTATAAATAACTTCAAGATTCATTTTATATCTAGGATTTATGCTTCTCTAAGTTTAGTTAAGATTATTGTTCATTCTCTAACTCTTACTTAAAATAAGAAAATGATGATAGATATTTGGTCATGAAATATTTCCCAAAACAGAGTAAAGATTTTTCTCTATGTATAGTTCACATATTTGCATTTATAGTTCCCATTTTCAGGGAAACCTAACCAGGTGTGGTGGTAACGTTTTGTTATTGTTGCTGTTGTTGTTTGTGTATTTGGGGACCACACCACAATTTGGCTATGTTCAGGTACTCCTAGTTTTGTGGTCAGAAATCACTCTTAGTGGTGCTAAGGTAACAAGGTAGGGTACCAGAGATCAAACTCAATTCAGCCATATTAAGTGTTTTGACCATTGCACAATTTTTATAGCCTTAATGTTAATTTTATGTGTGAATTTGGCAAAAATGATAGGAGTTCTAATTACCTTATTTTGCGGCATTTTAGACTACCGAGTGTATAAGGGACCCCCTAATGTTGGACTTCCTCTCTGACTGGCCAATCTGAGTAGGCTTTTTATAGTGTAGATTCAGGTACAGAACATTGTATAATTTGCATGCATAAAAAGCCTGCTTGGATTGGCTGAGTTGGAGAGATGGTCCAAGCAGCCTTGCAGTGATTGGTGCAGGATCAAGTCGGAAAATTCCTTTCGTGGTAATATCCAGACTTTTCCTTTAGCAGCATATTGAAACGTTTTTCGGGATATACTCGGCATATAAGACGACCCCTGATTTTCAGTTGACTCTTTTTTGTTTCAAAAGTCATCTTATATGCCGGAAAATATAGTAAACATTAGCTCTGGATTCAATTGTGAGGGTATATCTAAATGAGATTAGCATTTGAAACTGTGGAACTAATAAAAAAAAGCTTTTCCTAATGTAAATAAACACATTTGTGGATTCAAAACACAAAGTTAGAGGAAGAAGGATTTCATCCTATGCTTCTTTATTTGAGTTAGTACCTCAGTCTCTGGCCATAATGTACCAATAATTATACCAAAGGCTCCTCTGTTTCTCAGGTCTGTGGACTAAGATAGGAATTCACTTACACAACTTGAATTAAATAATATGACATAAATTTTCTATCATTTAGGTAAAAACTAAGTGATCTGACCTGAGTTAAATCTCCAGGAATATATAACACATAGAACATGGTTGAGTGTAGTCTGGGACACTGATGGGCATCCTTAGGATGCATTCGTAAGGAAATCATGTACCATTATGAATATTGCAGACCTGAGCGGCACTGTATACTCAGAGACACCCCCCCTTTGCAACTAAACAATAAATAAAAAGAAATGGAAAAGTATTATATGAGAATAAACGACTATAAAACCTTAAGAAAGAAAAAATAAAAAAGGGATGACAAGAATCAGTAGTACCATTTGTAGTAGCAATGATGATACTACTGTGTTAGGTATCATATAACACCCAAAATGTTAGGAACATCACAAATTCAGAAAGAGAGTAGAAATCAGAAATAGCAATTTACTTTTCTTACCCTATGTTGATAGTAAAATTATTAGTAAAAGCAGAACAAATTTTTCAGAATTCTTGGTAGTTAAAACAACTGTATTTTTAATGGAGGTGTAGTGGCTTACAATATCATTTATAACATTTTCTCATACAAATAATTCCAACACCACTAGCATCACCAGTGTATGTGCTTCTTTCACTGAGAAACACCAAACACCTTCTGTTCAAGAACCCCCCCCTCCCAGTTTAAGTGTGCAAATAAGTTCTTGCATTGTGTCGCTTTGACCTTTTGTTGCTAACTTGCTTTCATAGTTAAAATCTATATGTTAAAGATCATTTTGTATATATCCTTCTGTTTCTGGTTGACTTCACATAGTATTATATACTCTTTTTGCATCCATGTTGCTGCAAATTGAATGATTTTGTTTTTTCTTTAAGCTGGAGTGTATTTCTATGTTGTATATATATGTATATATATAAACATATACATATATATACACATTTAAGGAATTGTGGTATAGATATTGTATTTTCCAGCATATAAGATGACTTTTGAAACAAAACAAAGTCAAATGAAAATCGGGAGTCATCTTATATGCTGAGTATATCCCGAAAAATGTTTCAATACGCCGCTAAATGAAAATTGTCTGAATATTGCCACAAAATGAAATTTCCAACTTGATCCTGCACCAATCACTGCAAGGCTGCTCGGACTGCCTCTCTAATTCAACCAATCCAAGCAGGCTTTTTATGCATGCAAATTAGACAATGTTCTGGACCTGAATCTACACTGTAAAAAGCTTGCTCAGATTGGCCAGAGTCAGAGAGGAAATCTATTACAGTATAACATTTGAACCTTTGCTTGTTGTGATTGGCTCACTGTGGTACATACAGTTGCATCACAGGAATGTTCTGTCTGATACAGCGAATATAGGCCTAAACCTATGTTTTAACTGCAAAATTAGGGGGTCGTCTTATACGCCCAGTCGTTTTATACACTGGAAAATACGGTAACTTCCAGAACCATGCACCACTCTGGACATTGCAGACTGAGCAGCACTGTATCCTCAGAGGCACCCCTTTGCAACTAAACAAATAATAAATAAGAGTTGAAAGAAGTATTAAATGAGAATAAACAGGAATAAAATGAGGGTATATATACCACAATTTCTTCATCAATTTATCTCCTTTGTACATTTATGGAGTTTTCATATCTTGGCTAATATACTAAATATAGAGATGAAGATAGGTGTTCATATATCCTTTATAGTCAATGTGTTTGTATTTTCCAAGAAGTGGTATTGTTGGGTTGTATGGTAGTTCTAACCCTATCTCCCACTTTTATTTGGATAAGAAATTTATATTGCTTTTTTATAGAGATTAATGAATAATTCACCAAAATGAACATCTTTTAATCAAAACCCTTCTCACAGTTAATACTAAACTTTTAGATATGTGCTGTTCTCACTTGTTTGCTATATCTCATTGTTGTTTTGATTTGTATTTCATTAAAATTAAGTGATGATGATCAATTTATCGTATGTATGTTAGCCAATCTGTATGTAGTTTTGGAATAGTGTTTATCTCCTCACTTCACTTAAGCATGGTTACTGGAATTTTTTGGTTCAGTTTTGTGAATACTTTATATATATCTTAGATATCAGCAATTTTTCTGATATATATTTTGGAAATATTTTCTTCCACTCAGTATGGTGTCTTTTTATTAGATCTTGAGTTTCCTTTGGTGTGAATAAGCTTTTTTTTAACTTAATTAACTCCATATTTTATTTTTATTTTTATTTTATTTTTTATTTTTTTATAAATTTATTTTTAATTATGAGAACAAAGATGCAAAGAAAGAGGAAAAGGTAAAGTTATAGTGGAAGGACAATCACCCATAAACAGAATTCTTAGAAGAAAATCCCTTGCTGATACCTTAATTTTGAACTTTCAGCCAAAGAACATTAAGAAAAATAAAATAAAAACCATGTACAATTAATGTGTCCCTCAAGTCCCCAGATTGTAGTACATTATAACATTTCTTAGCAGTACACAAAGCAATCCAAGGCCATAAAACTTATGTAACTCCTTAAACATTGAAGGTATAGTATTTTCTTACATTTCCTTGCCCATGCATATTAGTTTAAGTTAATCACAAAAGTTTAAGTGGTTTTGTTTTTTTTTTTTCTTTTTTAAGGATTAGAGTCAAAGGAAACACTGTATAAATGGTGTTAGAGTTGCAGCTATTGTTTGCATAGGCCCACCAAAATATGAGGGACACGGAGAGGAAAAGCCTTGGCCTAAATACAAGGAGACCCTACCCTTGAAGTTTCCTGGCAGAAGACCAACTCTAGGCTCCAGGCAAACTAGTTTGTCCAATCCAAGTCATTGTCTGTAGTGCCAATACACTTTTATTTTTTACAGTCTCTGTTGTTGGTATCATGTTTCTGTATTAAAGATCCTATAATCTGCATATCCTAAATTGAAGTCAGGATGGTATAGATCTTCCTCTAGTTTCACCTCACAATAAAAGGGCAATGCAGAGAGCCCTGTCCTGTAAGCAGGTCGTTGTTGTCAAGTCTTCTTAGTGTTGAGGGAAGTCTCTTTTGAGCAGGTCAATATTAGAGCAGTGGTAGGGTCTTCCCTGGTAGAGGATTGCTTCCAGATGTTGTTATAAATGACCTTGGATGTTTCATAGTTAGCTTCCCTGGTTCAGGGGTGAACGGAGAATGCCCATTTTTCTGAGGCTTGTGCCAGATCATTATGTCAATGTTCAGTGTGTAAGGACCCATTCATTACTCTACAAGATTTCTGTGTTCCTACCTCTTTTAGATAGGAACTTATTTGTATGTATAGTATTTTCCCATTTTAATGTGCCTATGCAAACAAGGAACAATGCCACATGGCATTATAGGCCCATATGGGGCTGCAAGAACAAGTCCAAAATTTCCCATGACATGGTTAAACATAAGCATTAATCTGAGGGACTCTTTCGCCAAAAATTTCTTATTGAACAGCTCACAGAGAGAAGAAAAGATTAAAAGTGGGGAAAATCTTCACTGTATAAGAGAATATTTAGTAAGAGTTATAGCTGTCAAAGAAAATAGACATAAACTATTCAAAAGCCATACATGTCCATTTTATGTCTTTTGAAATAGTTGGGGGCTGTTAAATCCAGTGCACCACTTTGGTGTGTGATTAGGACAGTGAAGTACTGAAGTTACAAGGGTAAATGGGGTGTACTGATGGTTGGAGGTGATAGAGTTAAGGAGTGAAAATGAGCTTTACAGGGGTGTGTGAAAGGGCAGAATACAAGATGAACATTCTACATACACAAAACATAACTGAAGGATAGGATATACTATTACTATTTACTGCCTTAATAAAAATGAGCAGCTCTCAGCAATCCCCAATTTGGACCCACCTTTTCTGGCTGCCTGGGCTGGATCCCAGGGAAGGCCTGGAGGCGGGGGGGGGGGGGGGGGGGGGGGGGGAGGGGGCAGGAGAGGGGATGGCTGGGGGCCTACCAAGACTCTCAGCACCCCCAAGCTAGAGACAAGGCCTTTGAACTGGGGTCTCCCCAGACCTCATGCCAGCTAGAGCTAGCCTCCAGATCAAAAAAGACCATATTTTATTTTTATTGTCTTGCCACACTCTTTTGTTTGTTTTGGGGTCACACCGGCAGCACTCGGGTTACTCCTGACTCTGTGATAAGAAATCGCTCCAGCCAGGCTCGGGGGACCATATGGGATGCTGGGATTCCAACCACCATCTGTCACGGGTCGGCTGCGTTCAAGGCAAACGCCCTACTGCTGTGCTATCTCTCTAGCCCCACACTGTGGTCGTCTTATTGAAGAATTCTCTATGATCAGTTTCCTAGAGAGTTCTTTAGATTTTTTCTGCAATATTATTAATGGACTTGAGAAAAGAACTATGCCTTAAGACAAACCAGGGCTGGACAGTGCAATGATAGGGTGCTTGCCTTTCACGCGGCTGACCCAAAACGGACCTCCGATCGATTCCAGGCATCCCATATGGCCCCCCAAGCCAGGAGCGATTTCTGAGTGCAGAGCCAGGAGTAACCCCTGAGTGTCACTGGGAGTGGCTCAAAACAAAACAAAACAAAACAAAAAGACAAACCAAATACCTAAAGAAGGTGTGATTAAAATTTTGTAATTTTTTTTTTGGGCCACACCCTGTGACGCTCAGGGGTTACTCCTGGCTATGCGCTCAGAAGTTGCTCCTGGCTTCTTGGGGGACCATATGGGACGCCGGGGGATCGAACTGAGGTCCGTCCTAGGCTAGCGCAGGCAAGGCAGGCACCTTACCTCCAGCGCCACCACCCGGCCCCAAAATTTTGTAATTTTTTTAATAAACACTCTCCTCCAGATATTGCTCAGCGATGACTCAACCAAACATTTTTTTTTTTTAATTCTGCAAAGGGTTGAACTGAACAAAACTGGTGGTAGCAAGGAGTGCCAGGGTCTTAAATTCCAGGCTAGTCCTCAATATGTTTCCAAGTATCACTTCAACCAATAACTCTCCACCAGTTTATCATCCTTCAATAACAAGTCCCACCCCCCCACCCCCAATAACTCTCAATCACTCTCCCAGCAAGGGTTCTTTAGCTCCCAGAGCAACTTTTTCTCAATTTGACGCAGAAATTTTTAGTTGAGAAGATCCTTTGCTCTTAAACCTTTTTTTTAGGGGGATTGATTTCCAAGAATTCCCCTTGTCTTAGTCTAAATAAAGATTTTCTAGATCTGGAATGGTGTCCATGTTCAGATCTACACTGCTGATTAAGTTTCTGGTAAGTCATAACTGAACGGCTGCAGCTTTGGAAGGCTGCAGGTCTTGATGACAATTAGTTAATAAACAGCAGTTAGGAGTGGCCAATCTCTTTGTAGGTTCCTGGATCCAGGTTTGCTGATTCAAACTGGTTCAGATGGGCTGTACACAGGTAGTAACTCCTTTATTTTAAGGATGGATTGTCACTCAAACAACAGGAAAACAGAAAAAAAAATAGAAAAAGCAGCTAATAACAATGTTTGAAACTGACCAGAATTAGATAATTTTTCTGAATGAGCATATAAATAATATATGCATATATAAATAACCTGATAAGAACAAAATTGAAACATCAATTATTTAGTTAGAAGAAAATTCAGGAGATTTTTAAAAAATAAATAAACCTAAAGCAAATTTTATCTTAGAGTGAAATCTCTAAGATTAGGAATTTGGGAGTAGTTATCTTCTAGCTACTTCCTACTGAAGTGTTGTGGGGTAGTCAGATTTTCACTTCTTAATTTCTCTCTGACAAAGGATAGGGAACAAATAGAAAAGAAAAAGGAAAAAAGAAAGAGAAAAGCCTACTTTGATGCCATGATTGACACAATCTAGGTTGACAAGATCTGACATGTGGAAGATTTGACAGGATGTAGTGAAACTCAAAATTTTTTTTGGGGACTGTCCTCAGTAGAAATATATGCATACCTTCTTCTTCTAATGATTAAGTTTCCTGATACCCATTCTTTTTCAATTTTCATACAAATAGGCAAATTGTCTTTTGAGCTTGTAGATTGTCCTGAAAGTGTTTTTCAACAGCAGTATAGGGTTCTCTCAGATTTAGAAAATGTAGAGAAAATAAAGATAAGGATAGAAAATCAAGTGGAGGCATTCCCTGGTTTTTGTTTTTTATTAATTGAGTTTTAGGAGTCCTCTGTGCACATTCAACTATAGCTTCTCTTTGAGGATTGTGAGGTATTTCTGTAATATGTTTAATTTGCCACTCATTATAGAAAGATTAAAAAGTTTTGCTGGTGTAAGCTGGTCCATGTTCCTTTTGTTTTTGTTTTTACTTTTGGGTCACACTTGGCAGCACTCAGGCATTACTCCTGGCTCTGTGCTCAGAAATCGCTCCTGGCAGGCTTGGGGGATGACATGGGATGTCAGGATTCAAATATCCCTCCTACTGCATGCAAAACAAATGCCCTACCTTCATGCTATCTCTTAGCCCCCCACCCCATATTCCTTTTTGATGGTATTCAGTATACCCATAACTTAAAAACAGTTATAACAAAAACAGATTGCTTTAGTCCTCTCTGATGTCACATGGCCAGCCAAATAAACTAGAGTCAGTATCAATGACCATATGTAGAAATGGCTTATTTGGAATGAAATTAATTAGTCACATCCATTTGCCAGATATTCCTCATCTTTAGACACCAAGGGTTACTCCAGCCACATAAGATTTACAGTGCAGAGGAATACAAACAAAACACTCTGAACACTCTGTCTGGCTTGGCTTACTGGTATATGACATTTAACATGAAGGCAATGGGGTTCCTGTTCAGTGGCCAAATCCAATGTAACAAACACACATTCCTCCTATTGTCATTCAGAAAGACTCCAATAAATGTGTTTTTCTGCAGAGGGTTTAATAGAACAAAATGGGTAGGATGAGGGGCCAGGGTCTTACAGCAATGCTATGCAGAAAGTCCAGCTAGTCCTCAATACAACTGCCAATAATTTCCCTCCAATCAATAATTCTCTACCAGTTGATTATCCCCCAATAACTCCCTGGAGCCATACACAGTCTTCCAACAAAGGTTCTTTTGCCCCCAGGGCAGCTGCTTCTCAATTTGGCACAAAATTTTCTAATTGAAAGGACTTTGGGCTCTAAATGTGACAGGCTTCTTGTTTTTATTCCATCTCCAAGAATTCTGTGCAGATAATTCTGTGACGTCTCAGCTTGCAGTTTCTCACAAGAAATCAAACAGTCAAAATTGCATTTTTGGCCAAGAATGTCGAGTAGCATTTTGGACTTTATTGAGTCAACCAAATTAATCTCTACTGCTTTCCTGCCATTTTTATTAGCCAGAGTTTAACATAAATCATCTCAGGGTCAGCGTAGAAATAATCCAAAAAGGTGAGAGGAAAAAGTAAAGTGATTTTACAGGTGTATGGTAACAGTTTTTGACTGGAGAAAAGGTACAGGGAATAATGCTCTTGCTGTGACAAGGCTGTCCCTAATTCAATTCCTCTCCCCAAAAGTATTACTTTTGGTTTCCTTAGGATCACCAGAAATGTTCCCTCGAGTAGACTGGATCAAGAGCAGTAAAAACAAAATTAAATTTAATCTTTACTTTTTCTATAAAATGGAATGAACGAGAAGGTGTCATCTTAAGTGATATAAGCCAGTGGATGTAATTATTCATAAGTATATAGACACAAAGTAAAGGAATTGAGAGTATATGGTTGAAATAAAAATATAAAATCTGAACTTTGACAATAAAACAAAGGTTATGAAATAGAGGAGAATGGCAGGATTAATGTGAGTAAAACAGATTAGAAGGAATTAGAAATGGTAACAGAGGTTCTGGCACTTCAGTGCAGTATTTTTTAAAACCAAAGCATAAACATAAGCATTATTGTAAATCATGTAATCACACCGGTAGTAAAATAAAGCAAAGAAGTATTAACAATGATATAGAGGAATGTAATTTATTTCTATACACTAGAATTTTCAAGAATGGGGGTGGGAAGGTAAGAAATAAATAGCACATGGGGGGTAATAGGAGACAGAAGTAGACACAGTTGAGGATTGGTGGTAAAACATGACATGTCTGAAGCCCAATCATGAATAATTAATATTTCAAAGTGATTAATTAAAATTGACCTCAATTTATTTTCACCTTAAAACAAAATGGGCAGTTTATTTGGAAGAATAAGGAGAGAGTAAACAATACCCTTTGTTACCCAAAGGAGATATCATTATTCCAAATGATCACTTCAGAAAATAACAATTTTTATTTATTTTTTGTATAAAAATATCACATTTTAAGCATATTTATTAGGCTAGTGCTTGTGAATAATTGCTTGTCTTTGTCCTTGAATTTGAAATCCACAAGGGCATGGATTCTGGATGCATCTTACTTTGTATATCACTTGTCATCTTGCCACATGAAAATAGGCACATGCATTTTTAATAATGGTTATAATAATAAAGTCACCTAGACCTTTTGCTAGGAAACTTTAACCACATATTCCCAAGTAAGTTTCAAGAAAAGAATTTCCAGATTTCTCTGCCTGAAGCCTTATACATAGTGCAAAGTACAAATACTCACAGGTACTATGGAATTCAACAGAAGGTTATTGTTCATAACCAGTTCTTCAAATCTCTCTGGATTTACTCTACCTAATGAACCTGACAGAACCATGAAAATGCGTGTATTGCAAACTTAATCTACATTAGGGTTGCCTTTCTTTGTGCTGTCCAAGGCAGAAACCTGTTTTCAGCAGGCTTTATCTAGAATTCCCCATTATATTTTCCAGCAAATTTCAATTTTTACTAGTGACATTTGAACATAACACCTAGGTATGGATTGCTAAAGTGTAATCTGCATTGTCTTAATAGAGTAGTCCTGAAATAGCAGGAGAGCAATTTAGGTTGATAAGTGATATATCCCTGGGAGAAGAGGCAGTTAGTAAACCACATGCCTATGACAGGCATCTATATTCCTTTTTATTTTTTTATTGTTTTTTATTTAAATAATTTATTTAGCACCATGGTTACAAACAGGTTTGTAATTGGGCTTTAGCATAAAATGCACTTTCCCTCCATCAGTGCAGATTTCCAGCCACCAAAGTCTCCAATTTTCTTCCACCCCATACCCTTCCTGTTTTTAAGACAGGCATTGTATTTCTTTCTCTACCATTTTCATGGTAGTTATTAGTGTAGTTAATTCTCTAACAGCACTTACCACTCTTTGCCGTAAGTTTCATATGATGGGTTAGTCCTTCTGGCCCTTGTATCTATTGTCTCTGGTTATTAAGACTATACTCTAGCTTATTTTCCTTAAATTCCACATATCAAAGAAATAATTTTGTGTTTATATCTATCCCTCTGATTTATTTCACTCAGCAAAGTAATCACTATATCCATCCACGTATAGGCAAATTTCGTGACTACATTTTTTGAACAGCTGCACAGTAACCATTGTATAGATGTACCACATTTTCCTTAGCCACTTATTTGTTGTTGGTGATCTGTGTTGTTTCCAGATTCTGGCTATTCTTTTTTTTTATATAATTTTTATTTTGATCATAGTGGCTTACATATTGTTGACAATAATATTGTAGGTACATATTTACATAAAATCAGGGGGGATTCCCATCACCAAATTGTCCTCCCTACATCCCTTTTTGTCCTACCTCCCATATCCTCTTCCCTCCTGCCCAGGGTTGCTAGAATATGTGGTCCGCTCTGTATCTAGCCTACTACTTAGTAGTCTTGCACCTGTTTGGTCCTGGTGCCTCCCTTAATTCCCCCTCTAACTGGGGGGCAGGACTAGCTAGTTCAAGTTACGTGGTTTTGTTTGAAGGAGAGAAAAGTAATAAACTGGGATAAAAGTCTAATACGCCGAAAATAAGCGGAATTCTTCTAGAGGCTCTCATCATCGGTTTGAGAGATGGAGAGAAAAAAAGGTAAAACACTCCACCAGTACAAAAAGAAGTGTCAAATATCCAGTGAGGACTCCAACAATAACGATAAGCACCAAAACAAAACAAAACAAAACAAAACAAAAAATGCCATGGTCTTGATATAAGAAACATGGCATAGCATATAAAGAAAGAACAGAAAGGAAGAGAAAGAATAAGTATAACTGGGGACAACAACTTCAATAATCACACCCAAACAGAGAAATTGACCAAAAATAGATAGGTAAATAAAAATAATAATAATAATAATAAATAAAGATAAAATAATATATAAAATAAACAATGTTTTGTGCTTTCTGTTTTTTACCTCCTGCCCTGGCACAGTAAATATTGGGGTCATTAGAAAAGGAATTCACTTGGCCTAAGAGATATGGGGTTTCTCTGCCCTTGGAGTGTATTGTTATGGGATCAACTATAGACTCTGTTCAGGATCATTTACTCTCCCAGTGGTGCTTTTGTGGTGTTTGGAAGACTTCTGCTCTGTCCTGGGTGATACAATCAGGCCTCTGTGTCTAGGGATCTCAGTATCTGCATAGATCCAGGAGTGGGACTTATGATGAAGTCAGTCTTTGTGGTTCTAGAAGTTCTGTTCACTCAGTGTCATTTTAATCCATCTTCTGTGGTTGGTGATCTTGGTCTTTGCACTGAACCTAGGATGGCACCTAGGATAGTGTCTTTCTTTGTGCTTCCAGAAGCCTCATTCCGTTACAATGGTCTCTGCCAGACCTTTGGAACTGGGGATCATGTTTATTGTGCAGGTCGTAGTTCAAACCCTAGGCTAGGGCTTTTTTATTGGTCCCAGGCTGTATACAGTCTGGTCATGGTTCTAGCAGCCAGTCATCTATAACTCGCAATCTTGGCTTTTGAACCTACCAAAGGGTGACAAGTCTTCTGATTTTGTCTTGTCGTTAGCTGGTAAGGTAGAATAACCTGCACTTAGGTCAAGTTGTTCCCATTTTCCTCGTTGTCAGAATGTCATATTAGAGCTGTCACTTGTTGGTGACCTCGCAGTATTAAGGCTGTCCCGGATGGGATTTGTTTCCTGTAGCAGTTGTGAAGAACTGTGCCGTTTCTATGTCTGGGATCCAGGGTTCAAGGCTGAACGGATGGTATCTAATCACCTGAGGTCTAAGTTGATTCCACATGACATATTTTCAAGGTAGGAGATATCCCTGTATTGTAAACAACTATGAGTTCCTATCTCTAATAGATAAGAGCTCTTTTTTTATATGTAAGATTTCCCCTTTTTTAGTGTGCCTTTGCAGAGGGAAATGGTGCTACATTATATTGTCGGTGCATTTGGGGGTGGTCAAAGGGAAAAACAGGAGATTCTGGCTATTGTAAATAGTGCTGCTATGAACATAAGATTGCAGAGGGCATTACTTTATTGTGTTTTTATGTTGCTACAGTAAATTCCTTGGAGTGGTATTGTTGGATTATATGAGAGCTCAATGTACAGGCTTTTAAGGAATATTCATATTGTTTTCTAGAAAGCCTGGGCTAAAGGCATTACTACCAGCAATGAATAAGAGTTCCTTTCTCCCACATCCATGCTAGCAGTGGTTGTTCTTGTTATTTGTGATTAATACTAGTCTCTGTGACATGAAATGATATCTCACTATTGTTTTGATTTGTATCTCCCTGATTATTAGTGACATAGAGCATTTTTATGTACCTTTGGCCATCTGTATTTCTTTTTTGAGGAAATGTTTGTTCATTTATTTTCCTCACTTTTTGATGGACTTAGTTTTTTTTAAGATCTTTCAGTACACTGTATATCTTAGATATTAGTCCCTTATCTGATGGGTATTTGGTGAATAAATTCTTGAATTTCGTGAGTGAACTTTTTACCCCACTTACTGTTTACTTTGAAGTACAGAAGCTTCTCAGTAATGTAATCTCATCTGTTTATCTCTGCTTCCACTTGTTGAGATTGTTCTAAGTCTATCCCTTTCCTCTGGCTCACTTACTTAGCATAGTAATTTTTGTTGTTGTTGTTGTTTGTTTTTGAGCCACACCCAGTGACCCTCAGGGGTTAATCCTGGCTATGCACTCAGAAATCTCTCCTGGTTTACCCTATGAGACACCTGGGTTTGAAATGAGGTCGGTTCTGGGTCAGTCATGTGCAAGGCAAATGCCCTACCATTGCGCTCTTAATCTGGCCCCATGTATAATAATTAATATGTCCAGTCATGCATAAGCAAATTCCATGACTTCAACTCTCCCAATGGCTGCATAGTATCCCATTGTGTAAATATACCACACTTTCTTTAGCCACTCATTTGTTGTCGAACATCTGGGTTGTTTCCAGATTCTGACTATTGTAAATAATACTGTGCTGAATATAGAAGTACAGAAGAGTATATTGTATGAATAAAACCCAACAATTAACAATTTTGTAACCATGGTGCTTAAATAAAGCAATTAAAAATAATTGACTTTGTTATTGAAGTGTTTCTTTTGTACTGTTTCATATCTACTTAATAATAGTTTTCATCATTAACTTCAGTTGTTACATGAAAATACTGTCATAATTTTAAATAAAATAATTAATTCTTAAATATAAGCTTCTATATAACTTGTGATTTTTATTTTTGTGTGTTGATTTTTTACTTTAGTTTATTTTGACTTTTCTCTTTTTATTTGTATATTTCTTTAAACTTTGTATTATGAAAAAATAACACAACACTCTGCCTTGCCTTCTTTTCAGATTCATTCGTTTAAGTTAATAGCTTCTGAGTTTTCACCTTGTTATTATCATGTATATATGTGTATATACTAAATTTATTATTATTCAGCTGATAATACTGCTAAGATTCCTTGTTTTACCATGAATTTTTGTGGATTTTTAAATTGCTAAAATATTTTAGCTATTATGTATATTTTACACATACCACTACCTATTCATTTAATAGTTAAAAATCCTTTCTATTTGACATTGACTTATAGAGACTCATTTCTTTCTTACAAACTGATTTTGACTGATTACCAAGATTAAAGAAACAAAGCTTGATTATTATTTTGGCCGTGACTTTTCCTCTCTCTCTAAAGAATCTTTGTAAGCCAATAGTTACAGGTGCCATAGTATAGATGATTCATTGATGTCAGTGTTTCTGGCTCAGGCCAAAGCATAGTTTAACTTTCTGTGTTAGAAGCAGTTATTCAGAAACTGTACATACTAATTAAAGATGGAGTTAAGATCTATTAAATGTTGAAAGTGTAGGAAGTCGTGCACTAATTCCTTATTATTTTTTTTTTTTACTTGTACACTTCATGTACTTTTCTTGCTTTAGGAAATGAAAGAGAGCAAGTGACAGCTTGTTTAAGAAAAGTAAGTGCTATGATTAAAATAAATATTTAAAAGATCATAATAAATAGTCCTTTGATTCTTTAGAAGAATCTTCAGCAAATATTAGATGAAAAGGGCCCGAGAAGTAGTTCAGAGTGCAAGGTGCTTTCTTTATATGCAGTCAACCTGGTTTAATCCCATAAAGATCCAGGAGTGACTTCAACAAAATACTATGTACTCTCCATAAAATACCCCAGTGTATAACCCCAAAGATGCCATCTGCAAAGATATATAAAAAGGAAAAGGATAATTATAGATAAACAATCTAGTAAAATTTCTTATGTTCTGTTGAATAGTAAAAGAAGGAGATAAGACTTCAAGAAAATTTAACATTTGAATATATGTCATAAAAAGAATGTCCAGGCATGTCCGTAGCATTGTTGAATCTTTGAGATTTATATGCTTCATCCCAGTGACAATTAAACAATGGTAATGTAAGTCACATATATAATTGTAGATTTTTATATAGGCACATAAGAAATTTTGAAAAGAGCTGAAGAGTTAGTACACTTGTTAAAGCATTGGTTTTGCGTATTGCAGTCTGGTTCACTATTCTTTTTGTAGTTCCTCTTACACCAGTTCCATTAGTGCTTTCCATGAGTGCAGAGCCAGGAGTAAAGACTCAGCAATGCTGGGTAAACACTCATAAAAATAATAATATTCAAATACCAAATATTTAATATTTAAATATTAAAATGCACATTTCTAAAATGTATATAATATTATGACTCAATATATACATAATACAAATATTTTTTGTTTGGAATTAGGGTTACACAAAGATGGTGCCCAAATATTACTCTTGGTGGTGCTTGAGAGGGGCATATGTTGCTAGGAATTGAACCCATACTTCTCATATTTATCACATGCACCCAACCCATAGAGGTATTTCATTGGCCCATAGTATAGACAAAATAGATAACATTTGGAGTACAAACTTAACATATTGATGCCACAATGTGTGCTAATTAAGCCACATACAAGTGTGAGCCACTTGTAGTACATTCCAATGTTAATGGTCAATACCAATTAATTTTTTTTTGATTTTTGGGTCACACCTGGCAGCACTCAAGGGTTACTCCTGATCCTGTGTTCAGAAATAGCTCCTGACAGGCTTAGATGACCATATGGGATGCTGGGATTCGAACCTCCGTCCTTCTGCATGCAAGGCAAATGCCCTACCTCCATCCTATCTTTCTGTCTCCAATGTTGTTTTTGTTGTTGTTGTTTGTTTGGGTTTTTTTTTTTTGGTAATACCAAATTATTTTGGTCACTTCTAATGGAACTCATGGGATCATATAATGCCAGATTTGAACCTGGACTTTTCACAAGCAAAGGAAGTATCCTAGATTTCTATGCTTTCTTCTTAACCCAATTTAAAATTGTTGTTGTTGTTGTTGTTGGGAAAATAATTCATAGGGAAGGTGCTTAACCTTAAGTTTTATTATTAAAGCACCTAATTTTCACTGCCTCATAACTATTGATCTGCACCACAGGACCCAAACTATAATCACCAGCCCCAGCAACCTAGGATCAGACCTTCACAGCTGAGTCAAAATTCATGGCAGAGGTGTTGACAGGAATGCCTGAACCCTGCAAACAAGCTCCACACAAAAAGTAAAAATGCTTTGTAATATATTTTAGAGTTTTATAAACTTAGTTTTCTAATTTAAGCGTACATTTAAATTGTCGGGATATCTCAGTTGATTCTAAAGATAATACAATTGCTTACCAGCAAATGTGCTTGTGTTTGCTCTTATTGGGCAATGCAAATCTAAATAATAAAGCTTCTTTTACTGATTGTGTGGAATGGTCAGTGTTCTGAAGCCTTATTAACTGAAGAACAAAGACCAATTATGGTCAAAGAATACCAAGTGCTGACAGTGTTTATTTTAAATGAAATAAACAGAACACCTAGCCATTATGATTAGAGAAAATAGTTACGTCCTTGCTTTAAAAAGGGCACATTAAACAGAGACATACTTAGCCCTCTAGAGCTGTAAAGTATGATTTTTCTATTTTCGTTTAATCATGTTATGTTAGAAGACTATGGATAAGTAGTGTCTCTAGAGATAGCTCTTTGTGCTAACTTAATTCTCTGCAAAAATATTCTGTACCTTGACGGTTTATACACAGTTATATAATATACAGTCAAAACATCAATTTAACATTCACAGTGGAATAAAATAATCCAATTCAACTTTAATAAATTCAATTAAACCATCTATTCAGCAATAATGAAACTTTTAGTCTGTTAATTATTTCCTTGCCTAATCAGGTAATTGTTTATATTGATGACCATTTCAGTAGTAGTTTATAGCTATAAAATAGTGTAAAGAGTTCATTTCAAAATATTATATACTTGCCTCGAAATATTTAGCTTGACAGATTATCCCCCTGCCCACATTTGAATATTTACCTTGGAAAAATTACAATGATTCAGTTATTAATAGATGAAATCACACACAATATCTAGAATGCTTCTAAGAATAATTTTTAAAGTTGTCATGTTACACTATTACTTAAAATTCCAGCACTTCCTCATCCTCACGAGACCACCAAAATTGTCCCTGGCTCAGGAGTAGGAAAAAATACAAAGTGATTCTATTAATCTTAGAATATAATACAAATAAATTCCAATAGATCAGTAATTTTTATTAATATCTTTATTTAAACACCTTGATACAAATATAATTATAGTTGGATTTCCGTCATAGGAAGAACACCCCCCTTCACTGGTGCAACATTCCCACCACCAATGTCCCAAATCTCCCTCCTCCCCACTTCACCCCCACCTGTACTCGAGACATGTTTTCTACTTTCCTCATTCATTCACATTGTTAGGACAGTTTTCAATGTAGTTATTTCTCTAACAGCACTCATAACTCTGTGGTGAGCTTCATGTCGTGAGGTGGACCTTCGCGCCCTCCTCTCTTTGTCTCTGAGGATTATTGCAAAATTGTCTTTAATTTTCTTAAAACCCATAGATGAGACTATTCTGCGTCTATCTCTCGCCCTCTGACTTATTTTACTCAGCATAATAGATTCCATGTACATCATCTAGATCAGTTATTTTTAACTTATTTGAAGTTCATTCTTGTATTGGTTCTTCAGGAATGTTTATAACAGAAGTGTACCAACACCCAGTTTTACAGTCTACTTCCTTTATTCTAGGAATAAATACCACAATCTATTATTTATTGCTACATTTTTTGTGAGTCAAGAAATCCTTGGTAACACTCTTATTGGCTGCCTGTTATAGAAAATTTATTTATTTTACCTCTAAAAGTTAAATGCAATCACCAAAGAGTAACCAATTCAGAATTAATTAGTCCTACTCATTGCTAGGAACCTAACTCCAATGGAGTATCATGTATAGTTAGTTATGCTATTCTACTGATGTTTTCAAAATCCTCAAATGTCTTCTCTTACCTTAATAATAAGATCATATCTGTAAAAGTAAAGAAGATAATCAGGTGTTAAGTTCTCTGATTAAATTAGCAAATTCATCATCACTGCTATCTTTCCTTTCTGGAGTCAACTTTTCTTAAAAACATTTCAAGTGTTTTCTTTAAAATGACTATTGACTGTTCAGAAATACATATTATTTTTTGATTTTTGGTTTTTGGGCCACACCCGGTGATGCTCAGGGATTACTCCTGGCTATGCACTCAGAAATCGCTCCTGGCTTGGGGGACCATATGGGATACTGTGGATTAAACTGTGATCTGTCTTAGGCTAGCACGCTCAAGGCAGATGCAGAAATACAGTTCAAGAAGCCAATTCAAATAAAATTTAGTATGTCTTTGCCAAGTACATGTTGTAGGTAAGTGACTCAAATTATTACCACATATCCCAGTGTAGTGATTGAAAAGACTTAGACCATAGTTTCTATAAACTATAGTTTGTGATAGATTATGATATAATTCTAATTCTGAGTACATGAGGACCACACCTATATATGCTACTGGTCTTAAGCCGTAAGCAGTGTATAAAGGCAATGCTTTTAATTCCTTCATCATGATTGATTTCTTTTGTCAACAAGAATTATTCTCCACTGAGCTGGACTTTGCTGAGAATTGATTTTGAATGTCAATCTAAAGGCACGCATAGTGATGTCTGAGGAGTTTAAGAATAACAAGTACATATTATGAGTTTCAGTCAAAGAGATTCTGTGTTTAATAAGTTTATATTCAATCATTTGATTAGTTATAGAGATTTGTCAGGGGACTTTTGTGATTGCTAACAAAAACAAACATTTAAAATGCCTTTCTGAAATCCTCAAATATGATTGTTGCTCTATATCCTATCAGTTACACCCACTGTTTTTCCTCATACCAAACTTCCTTCCCCTATTTTGCTCAATTGTTTTCTCAATTATTCTCAGGTAAAATCTTTGTGAATTATGATGACACTACTGATTGGAAATTTTACTAGACTACTTGTTAATTATTTGCCCTCCTAATCTTGAAGGCTATTTGTTATTGTTTTTTAATTATGGCTTTCATCAACAATTGTTTTACCTTAGGATCATCAGAAAGGAGGAATTCAGTCAACGATTATATTAATAAATAAAATCAGAGAAAGTGAGAGAAAAGGAAATAGATTAAGGTCATAGAAAGATAAATATAACCTTCATTATCAAGATGAACACTACCGGTGCTGGGAAGGTGGCGCTAGAGGTAAGGTGTCTGCCTTGCAAGCTCTAGCGTAGGATGGAACTTGGTTCGATCCCCCAGCGTCCCAATAGCCAGGAGTAACCCCTGAGCATCAAACAGGTGTGGCCCAAAAACAAAACAAACAAAAAAGATGAACACTACCAAGCCAAACTGATTTCTCAATTGTGATAATTAAAAAATAATAATTAAAATTATTTAATAATTATTATATATAATATTGTTATATTATTAATTATATACATTTATTATATATAATATTATTAATAATTAAAAATAAAAGGAGAAAAAGAAAAAGATGGAAACTCTTAGGACAGTTTGCACATAGAATTTTTTTCATTGTATTCCCTTTATGGGGAGTCACACCCGGTAACTCGCAGGGGTTACTCCTGGATCTGTGCTCAGAAGTCTCTCCAGGCAGGCTAGGGGGACCATATGGGATGCCGGGATTTCCAAACACAGTCCGTCCTGTGTTAGCGGCATGCAAGGCAAATCCTCACCTCTATGCTATTGCTCCGGTTCCTTTTATTTTTTTTTTATCAGAAGTTTGCCTGGGGTTATTAAACCCCTGCATCTTTAATATTCTACATGTGAGATCTCCTAGCAGGATAATCAGAGTAGCTCCATTATGAAAGTGGAATGCTTGTATCCTTGATATAAGGAAAGACTCTGTTTGGCGTACCTGCATGAAATTAATTGAATGCACACTGCACAGGCAGCTGATCAGATCAGAAACAAAAGATCAGGAACAGATAATAAAGTTAATAAACTAGTATACTTACCCAAATCCAAATTTACACTTTAGGAAACTGAGGTATAGAAAATAAGTGACATTTTTTTGTGGACTCAAACCCAAATACATATATTTTAATAAATTTTTACTTTTGAATAATTATAGATTCACATGCAATTAATATAAAACGGTAAAAATATTGCGCATATTGCACACTTTATCTTCATAATATATCTTTTTGTTTGGTTTTTTTTGGCCACACCCAGTGATGTTCAGGGTTTACTCTTGGCTATCTGCTCAGAAATCACTCCTGGTTTGGGGACCAAGCCCTCCCTTCCTTCCTTCTTTCCTTCCTCCCTCTCTCCCCTCTTCCTCCTTCTCTCCCTTCCTTCCTTCCTCCCTCTCTCCTCTCTTCCTCCTTCTCTCCCTTCCTTCCTTCCTCCCTCTCTCCCCTCTTCCTCCTTCTCTCCCTTCCTTCCTTCCCACCCTTCCTTCTTTCCTTCCCACCTTCCTTCCTTCCCACCCTTCCTTCTTTCCTTCCCACCTTCCATCCTTCCTTCCTTCCTTCCCTCCTTCTTCCTTCCTTCCCACCCTTCCTTCCTTCCTTCCATCCTTCCTTCCTTCCTTCCTTCCTTCCTTCCTTCCTTCCTTCCTTCCTTCCTTCCTTCCTTCCTTCCTTCCTTCCTTCCTTCCTTCCTTCCTTCCTTCCTTCCTTCCTTCCTCCTTCCTTCCTTCCTTCCTTCCTTCCTTCCTTTTCTTCTTTCTCTCCTACACCTTACTTTCTGCCATTGTGTTCAGGAATCACTCCTGGTGTTTCTCAAGGGATTACATGTGGTGTTAGCTGATTCAAATGGGGTTGGCCAAATACAAAACAAGAATCTTACCTATGGTACTGTCTCTCAAATATTTTATTAGTATTAACTGCTGAAGTTTTACCCCTATTCCTAAAGTATGTAATTTTGTATATTGTAGTTCAATTTTTGATCTGTGTTCTATGACTAATTTTTCTACAAAATATGAAACAGTTGAAGGTTCATTTGCATCTCAAGGTTCATTTGATTGTCCATTTAATATGTTGACTCTGTATCTATTCCTGTACTACTAAATTGTTTTTCACATTTTCATAGTTCTGCATTGACATATTGTTGGTTCTCTTTTCTGTTCTATTTATACATCAGCACAAATAACTCATAAAATCAATAGTATAACTTTCTATATGTGTCTTGAAATTTGGTTGACTGATTTCTTCTATTTTCATTTTTTTAGTGTTCACAGTTTCTTATATTACCCTCTAAACACTGTAAATATTTTTTTTCCCTTTGCTATCACTGCTGGGCTATCACTCTGGGCCCCACAAGTCTCTATTATTTGCATGTCTTTCTTGGTGAAGTATCTGTTCAGCTCTTCCCTCACATATTTATTTATTTATTTATTTATTTATTTATTTATTTATTTATTTATTTTTGGTTTGGGGCCATACCTGGTAGTGCTCAAGGATTACTTCTTTTTTTTTTAACCTTTGTATTCTTTTTTTTTTACATTATTGAATAACAATATTTTTTTTCTTAACACCACCTATCACCAGTGCAACATTCCCATCACCAATGTCCCAAGTCTCCCTCCTCCCCACCCGACCCCCGCCTGTACTCTAAACAGGTTTTCAATTTCCCTCATACATTCTCATTATTAGGACAGTTCAAAATGTAGTTATTTATCGAACTAAACTCATCACTCTTTGTGATGAGCTTCCTGAGGTGAGCTGGAACTTCCAGCTCTTTTCTCTTTTGTGTCTAAAAGTTATTATTGCAAGAATGTCTTTCATTTTTCTTAAAACCCATAAATGTGTGAGACCATTCTGCGTTTTTCTCTCTCTCTCTGACTTATTTCACTCAGCATAATAGATTCCGTGTACATCCATGTATAGGAAAATTTCATGACTTCATCACTCCTGACAGCTGCATAATATTCCATTGTGTATATGTACCACAGTTTCTTTAGCCATTCGTCTGTTGAAAGGCATCTTGGTTGTTTCCAGAGTCTTGCTATGGTAAATAGTGCTGCAATGAATATAGGTGTAAGGAAGGGGTTTTTGTATTGTATTTTTGTGTTTCTAGGGTATATTCCTAGGAGTGGTATAGCTGGATCGTATGGGAGCTCGATTTCCAGTTTTTGGAGGAATCCCCATATCGCTTTCCATAAAGGTTGAATTAGATGGCATTCCCACCAGCAGTGGATAAGAGTTCCTTTCTCCCCACATCCCCGCCAACACTGTTTATTCTCATTCTTTGTGATGTGTGCCATTCTCTGTGGTGTGAGGTGGTATCTCATCGTTGTTTTGATTTGCATCTCCCTGATGATTAGTGATGTGGAGCATATTTTCATGTGTCTTTTGGCCATGTGTATTTCTTCTTTGTCAAAGTGTCTGTTCATTTCTTCTCCCCATTTTTTGATGGGATTAGATGTTTTTTTCTTGTAAATTTCTGTCAGTGCCTTGTATATTTTGGAGATTAGCCCCTTATCTGATGGGTATTGGGTGAATAGTTTCTCCCACTTAGTGGGTGGCTCTTGTATCTTGGGCACTATTTCCTTTGAGGTGCAGAAGCTTCTCAGCTTAATATATTCCCATCTGTTAATTTCTGCTTTCACTTGCTTGGAGAGTGCAGTTTCTTCCTTGAAGATGCCTTTAGCCTCAATGTCCTGGAGTGTTTTACCTACGTATTGTTCTATATATCTTAATGGTTTTGGGGCTGATATCGAGGTCTTTAATCCATTTGGATTTTACCTTCGTACATGGTGTTAGCTGGGGGTCTAAGTTCAATTTTTTGCAAGTGGCTACCCAGTTGTGCCAACACCACTTGTTGAAGAGGCTTTCTTTGTTCCATTTAGGATTTTTTGCTCCTTTATCAAAAATTAGGTGATTGTATGTCTGGGGAACATTCTCTGAGTATTCAAGCTTATTCGACTAATCTGAGGGCCTGTCCTTATTCCAATACCATGCTGTTTTGATAACTATTGCTTTGTAGTAAAGTTTAAAGTTGGGGAAAGTAATTCCTCCCATATTCTTTTTCCCAATGATTGCTTTAGCTATTCGAGGGTGTTTATTGTTCCAAATAAATTTCAAAAGTGCCTGGTCCACTTCTTTGAAGAATGTCATGGGTATCTTTAGGGGGATCGCATTAAATCTGTACAGTGCTTTGGGGAGTATTGCCATTTTAATGATGTTAATCCTGCCAATCCATGAGCAGGGTATGTGCTTTCATTTTCGCGTGTCCTCTCTTATTTCTTAGAGCAGAGTTTTATAGTTTTCCTTGTATAGGTCCTTCACATTTTTAGTCAAGTTGATTCCAAGATATTTGAGTTTGTGTGACACTATAGTGAATGGAGTTGTTTTCTTAATGTCCATTTCTTCCTTATTAGTATTGGTGTATAGAAAGGCCATTGATTTTTGTGTGTTAGTTTTGTAGCCTGCCACCTTGCTATATGAGTCTATTGCTTCTAGAAGCTTTTTGGTAGAGTCTTTGGGGTTTTCTAAGTAGAGTATCATGTCATCTGCAAACAGTGAGAGCTTGACTTCTTCCTTTCCTATCTGGATTCCCTTGATATCCTTTTCTTGCCTAATCGCTATAGCGAGTACTTCCAGTGCTATGTTGAATAGGAGTGGTGAAATAGGACAGCCTTGTCTTGTGCCAGAATTTAGAGGAAAGGCTTTCAGTTTTTCTCCATTGAGGACAATATTTGCCTCTGGCTTGTGGTAGATGGCCTTAACTATATTGAGAAAGGTTCCTTCCATTCCCATCTTGCTGAGAGTTTTGATCAAGAATGGGTGTTGGACCTTGTCAAATGCTTTCTCTTCGTCGATTGATATGATCATGTGATTTTTATTTTTCTTGCTGTTGATGTTGTGTATTATGTTGATAGATTTACGGATGTTAAACCAGCCTTGCATTCCTGGAATGAAACCTACTTGATCGTAGTGGATGATCTTCTTAATGAGGCATTGAATCCTATTTGCCAGGATTTTGTTGAAGATCTTTGCATCTGCATTCATCAGCGATATTGGTCTGTAATTTTCTTTTTTCGTAGCATCTCTGTCTGGTTTAGGTATCAAGGTAATGTTGGCTTCATAAAAGCTATTTGGAAGTTTTCCTGTTTTTTCAATTTCATGAAAGAGTCTTGCCAGGATTGGTAGTAGTTCCTCTTGAAAGGTTTGAAAGAATTCATTAGTAAATCCATCTGGGCCTGGGCTTTTGTTTTTGGGCAGACATTTGATTACTTTCTTAATTTCCTCAATAGTAATGGGTGTGTTTAGATATGCTACATCCTCTTCATTCAATCGTGGAAGTTTATAAGATTCCAAAAATTTATCCATTTCTTCCAGGTTTTCATTTTTAGTGGCATAGAGTTTCTCAAAGTAGTTTCTGATTACCCTTTGAATCTCTACCATATCAGTAGTGATCTCTCCTTTTTCATTCCTAATACGAGTTATCAAGTTTCTCTCTCTTTCTTTCTTTGTTAGTTTTGCCAGTGGTCTATCAATCTTATTTATTTTTTCAAAGAACCAACTTCTGCTTTCGTTGATCTTTTGGATGGTTTTTCTGGTTTCCACTTCATTGATTTCTGCTCTCAGCTTTGTTATTTTCTTCTGCCTCCCTATTTTTGGATCCTTTTGTTGAGCACTTTCTAATTCTATGAGCTGCATCATTAAGCTATTCAGGTATGCCCCTTCTTCTTTCCTGATGTGTGCTTGCAAAGCTATAAATTTTCCTCTCAGTACTGCTTTTGCTGTGTCCCATAGGTTCTGATAATTTGTGTCTCCATTGTCATTTGTTTTCAGGAAGGTTTTGATTTCCTCTTTGATTTCATCTCGGACCCACTGATTATTCAGTATGAGGCTATTTAACTTCCAGGTGTTAAAATTTTTCTTCTGTGTCCCTTTGTATTTTATATATAATTTCAGGGCTTTTTGGTCAGCAAAGGCAGCCTGCAAAATTTCTATCCTCTTGATATTATGGAGGTATGTTTTGTGTGCTAACATGTAGTCTATCCTAGAGAATGTCCCATGTACATTAGAGAAAAATGTGTATCCAGGCTTCTGGGGGTGGAGTGTCCTGTATATATCTACTAGGCCTCTTTCTTCCATTTCTCTCCTCAGGTCTAGTATATTCTTGTTGGGTTTCAGTCTGGTTGACCTGTCTAGTGTTGACAATGCCATGTTGAGGTCTCCCACAATTATTGTGTTGTTATTGATATTATTTTTCAGATTTGTCAACAGTTGTATTAAATATTTTGCTGGCCCCTCATTCGGTGCATATATGTTTAGGAGGGTGATTTCTTCCTGCTGTACATATCCCTTGATTAATACAATATGTCCATCTTTGTCCCTTACAACTTTCCTAAGTATAAAGTTTGCATCATCTGATATTAATATGGCCACTCCTGCTTTTTTTTGGGTGTTGATTGCTTGGATAATTTTCCTCCAGCCTTTTATTTTGAGTCTATGTTTGTTCTGACTATTCAGGTGCGTTTCTTGTAGGCAGCAGAAGGTTGGATTGAGAGCACCCTTCTGCCTCTCTACTCTGCTGTCCTGCATTTTCGGCCTGATTTCACCCTTGGTGCGGCTCATCAGCCAGCCTGCCTTCCTGTGAGCTTTCTGGGGAGTCTGCCTTCCCGTGAGCCTTCCGTGGAGGTGAGTCGACACGCCCAGAAAGGGAGGAGCCACTGAACTTCGCTGGATCTCAGATGCCAGCACCCTTCTGCCTCTCTACTCTGCTGTCCTGCATTTTTGGCCTGATTTCATCCTGGGTGTGGCCCATCTGCCAGCCTGCCTTCCTGTGAGCCTTCCGTGGAGGTGAGTCAACACGCCCAGAAAGGGAGAAGCCAGAGGAGCACGGTTGCTCTGCTCCCCTTCGCGATGGTGCACAGCATTTAGCCGATGAATACAATCACAACACGTAGAAAAACACGCAGTACTAGTGTGACAATGGGGAAACAACACGGGCCAGTGCCAGACATAGAGAATGAAGATGGCAACTCTGATGACTTGAACATGACCAACCACCTAGTCAGTCTCTCAGATAAGGAGTTTAGAGTTGCAATATGGAACATGTTCAAAGAACTCAAACAAAGTATAGAAGAGAAAACTAAAAAGAATCAGGAGAATATGAAGATAGAAATGAGAAAACTCCAAACAGAAATTTCAGATCAAATAACAGGTCTGAGAAACTCAGTAGATGAATTGAAGAAAAACATGTTTGAGATTTCCCACAGGTTAACAGCAGCTGAGGATAGAATCAGTACACTGGAAGATGAGATACATAACAATTACATACAACAGAAGAAATTGGAAAAAAGCCTCAAAGCAAATGATCAAACAATGGAAAAATTACTCAAAGAATGGGAACAGATGAAAATAGAAGTCTATGATAAGCTCAACAGAAACAACTTAAGAATCATTGGAGTCCCAGAGACTCAGGAAGAAAATCTCCAGGAAGAATCAACAGTCAAGAACATCATTAAAGAGAAACTACCAGAGATAATGAATACATGTGATCAAATCCTGCATGCCCGAAGAGTGCCAACTAAAAGAGACCCCAGAAAAAACACCCCAAGACACATCCTAGTCACAATGACGAATCCCATAGATAGAGACAGAATTCTGAAAGCAGCAAGATCGAAAAGAGAAATTACATTAAAGGGAACATCCTTGAGATTTACTGCAGACCTGTCACCAGAAACACTCAAGGCCAGAAGGCAGTGGTGGGACATAGTGACAAAACTCAATGAAATAAAAGCTTCGCCTAGAATACTGCACCCAGCAAAACTCACTTTCAGATTTGAAGGAACAATACATAGTTTCACAGACAAACAACAGCTCAAAAACTTCACAGACTCAAAACCATTCTTAAAAGAAAAACTGAACGGCATCCTTTAAGACAAGGCTTACCAACAGACACACCAAACTTTAATATAAAGATGGCACTAACTCCCAGGACAATTCTTTCTCTCAATGTCAATGGACTAAATGCACCAGTTAAGAGACACAGAGTGGCTAAATGGATCAAATATTTTGTTTATATCTACCAAAACTCTTCCTTGTAATTTGATAGAAATTGGGTTAAACATATATGACAACTCCAGAAGAATTTACATATTTCTTATGCCCAATATTGCAACTCATGGATAAAATATATACCCTATTTACTTAGATCTTTGATTTCAGTATTAAATATTGTATAATATTTATGATACAAATCCTTGTAATTTTGTTCAATTTTCATTTTAGGGGTAATAATAGTAAATGTTATATTAAAATAACACATAAATGTATTATGTGTATATATTTATATGTATTACATGTATTATTTGTATATAGAAATACAATAGATTGAAGAATAAAAATCCTAATAAGAATTCCATTTATTTTATATTTTAGCATTTCATTTTACAGACATGATAACAGAATAGAACAATAACCATATATTTTTTTATTTTTGGGTCACACCCTGCAGCGCTCAGGGGTTACTCCTGGCTCTATGCTCAGAAATCGCCTCTGGCAGGCACAGGGAACCATATGGGGTGCTGGGATTCAAACCACCGTCCTTCTGCATGAAACGCAAACGCCTTAACTCCATGCTATCTCTCCGGCACACAATAATCATATTTTATGCTCAAAAAATTACTGACATGCTAAAATCACATTCAAATTTCTAATGTTTGAAAACAATTCTTTTCTTTATTTTCCTTTTATTGTTTGGTTTTGGGCCATACCTGATTGTGCTCAAGCATTACTTCTGGCTCAGCACTGCTAGTGGGCCTGGGGGACCATATGGGATGCCCAGGAGCCAATCAAGTTTGGCCACTACAAGGCAAATGCCCAACCCATTGTACCATTGCCCTGGCCCCAAAACAATTACTTTTCTATCATGTATTTAGCTTGTAACTTAATCCTCTAACTTAAGTCACTTACTTGGTCAAGGCTGGTTTTGAATAAGAAGAAGACTCAGTTCAACTTTGAGTCCACAACAGAGTTTGGCAGAGTGTCGTTTATAGTTGCTGAGATCTTTATGTGTTTGAGGTATCTGGTGAAATTTGTTTCTTCTCATCTATGATTCTATTTGTTGGTTTGTTTGTTTATTTTCTCTATTTTTCTCAGAATATGCTAAGGCTGTATTCATCTTACTTATTCTTTTGAAAAAACAGATTTCAGTTTTACTGACTCTCTAAATTACTGTGGTTTTCTACTCTTCTGATGACACTGATTTCTGCTATAATTTTTTTATTAATTCTTTCCTATTACTTATTTTAGGATTCATATGTAATTCCTTCTCTGGTTTCTCAAGCTATGAGGTTTGGTTATTTGACCATTTTGTTTCCTGATGTAGACCTGTATTGCTATCACTTCCCCGCCCTTAAAACTGTTTATACAGTATCCAATAGCCCCTAATAATATGTTTTTATTCCTATTCTTTTTTCCCCAGCCGTCCTCTCCTCTGCGCCCAGCCTCCAGGCCTTTCTGCGGTGGCAGCCCAGGCAGCCAGACAAGATAGTGTCGGGGGTCCCTCCCAGCTGGGGTTCTGGATTCTGTTATTTGAGGTCACTTTTGTCCTTGTTTGCTCTGTTTGGTTTAATGGCCCCCAGTGTGTTCAGACTTGGCTCTTGAAACAGTGTTCTTGGGTCACCACTGGCAGGTCTCAGAGTGTAAAGTGGTTTTGGAGTCCATAAAATATGTATGGATGATATCAAGGAAATCCTTGATCCCAGGATTCCTGCCCTAAACCGTCATTCCTACCTCATCAAGGATCAGATCTCTTACTGATTTTTAGTTTTAGTTTTGGTTTGTTTGGCTTGCAAAATGTATTATTTTCATGGTGTTACCGTAATTCTAAAAGTAAAAAATGAGTTTGAATATGTTTCAAACTTCCTTTTATGTCATAGACAAAAATATTATACTATATTGGTGAAGGCAAGATGCACATGACACAGGATTATGTATTCTCTTTTGTGGGAAAATGATAATTTGGCACAAGATATAGAGACAGATTAAGAAATACTAAAAACTAAATCTTCTTATGCATATACTCCAAGATCTGTTCTTAGAATGTGACAGTGTTAGTACTCCAGATCTGTTTGAATCCAAAGCACATTTAAGTTTTTTATATACCACTTTCCAAATATATGAATATAATGATCACTGTTAAGGCAATATTTATTAAGTAAATAAGTTAACTATTCATTTTGCTATTTGCTAAAGCATAATTTAGATGATTTAATTAAATTCAAATTTGCATATGAATTTACTTTGTGCAACACTATTACAAAGTTTTCATCAAGTAAGCAGATTTTGCCATTGCTATATTCAAATCTTATTCCTTCAGTACATAAAGGGCCTCTGATTTTTGTGTTAAGGAATTTGAAAGTCTAACTTGATCTATTCACAATTAAGTAAATTTTAGACTTTAATAAATAATTCTCTGACAATGCATCTTCTATTTTACACTCTAGCAGCAGCATTATGATCAAAGATACCTTTCATTTTCATTACCTGTTTACTCCTGCATTTTCTTTCAGAAGACCTTTCCAAAAATCTTCTTAGGAAATTGTCTTTAACGGGTGCATTGCTTTTACAAGTCTCTTGCGGGTTTTTAACAAGTTCTGTAATTGCTCTCATATGGAAGAAATCTCTACTTAATATTCAGGGCTTGTAATTTTGTACTAATTAAGTGTCAGAAATTTCAGATTGAATGACATTTTTTAACCTGATTTTCAATTATGGACTTTTTAAATAATGAATGAGGAGTAAACCAGAAGTGTTGTTAGTGTCTCGGTGCTGGTTGTACTCAACTGTTTTCTATATACTGAACCTAGTGTTGGTGCTTAGGTTTTTAAATTAATTAGAGAAAAGGCATATATATTGTTTGATTTGAACGGATTTCATATATGTCAACAACTCTAAATAACTGGCCACTCTGATTTGAAAGTAACCAAACAAAGCTCTGGAGGGTATATACATTTTATAGTCCTAAGTTTCCCCCCCACCAACCCACCCCATCACACTACTTCAATTACTAGAACTGCTAGGTGTTACCATATACTTTATAGCTAACTGAAGATGTAGCTGTATTTATAATAGCAAAATAATTCTTTTGGTGTTGGAGGTCTTAAGTTATCATTTTCAGAATGTCATTTTAAATAAGATATACATTATTTACCAACTTTAGGTCATATCTATATGCATTATCTTAAAAGACATCTTCTATACATCAACTCAAAAATTTAAAAAATGTTCAGTTTGAGTCTTTGAAACTTTTAACT